>NC_042616.1:522917371-523170539 GCF_901001135.1 Rhinatrema bivittatum
CAGGAGGGTGGGGGGTTTAAGTGTTTATTTAGGTTCAACATATTCAACATAGCTATGTTGAATAAGTTGGAAGTCGCGATGCGTTGCGCATCAAACCTTTTTTTTCTCTTTTAAAAATATAAGTTGTGTTTTACATATGCGTTCAAAACGAATGCACACCCCTAATAGCTCCTTAGGTAGCACTCTGACCAGCTCCAGGGCATATTATGCATACTACATTTCTTCATTGTAGGACTACTCTGAATGGATGCACACAAGGCTTCAGTTCACTAGGCTTTTTCCCTTTGACTTCTATGTTGTAAAAATATACCTGAGAGTTTTCTTGTTCAATTTCAGCTTCCGATAGCTGGCATCCAACTTCTATGGTGAATGTGATTTGTTAAAAGGTACCAGTGAACAAGACAGCCTGGAGGATCATTAATATCCTAGCTCTCCCATGAGGCTGCCATTTATTTAGGTCAAAAGCATCAGTGCAAAAATTCTAATGGGAGGAATAATAACATAGTAAATCTCAGTAAAAAGAGACCCAAATGGTCCATCCAGTCTCCACAGTAAGATTTTTTTGTTTGCTGTTTTTAATTGTATTCTTTGGGTAATTGTTCTGTGCAAGTTACCCCAGTCAATATGGGTTACCCTTTTCTTCATCTCCATCATTTAGCCACTAAGAATCCTCTGTGCTTATCCCATACTCTTTTGAAATCCCTTACCATCCTTCTCCTTACTCTCTCTGCCAGAAGGGCATGGCATGCATCCACCACCCTTTCCATGAAGAAATAATTTCTGACACTGGTCCTGATGGCATCCTTGGAGCTTTATATTAGGACTTCTTGTTCTACAGTTTTCCTTCCATCGAAAGAAATCAGAGTCCTATGCATTATTTATATCTTTCCAGCATTTCAGTCTTTATCTTATCACCCTTGTTTATCCTCTCACTTCAGTGTGTATATATATTTAGGTCCTTCAATCTTATCTCATAGCTGTTTTGGTGCAGGCTCCACACCATTTTGATTGCCTTCTTCTGTACCGCTTCAATCCTGTCTCTATCCTTTTTGAGATATGATCTCCATAACTGAACACAGTACTCCAGATGAGGCCTCACCAATGTGCTGTACAGAAGCATTATCACATCCTTTTTCCTGCTGGCTATGCCTCTCCCTATGTAGTGCAGCATCCCTCTGGCTTAGCCAATGCCTTGTCATATTGCTTCGCCTCCTTCAGCCTGCTGGACACTATCGCCCTGAGCTCTCTCTCCCAGTCTATGCACATCAGACTTTCATCTCCCATCACATACAGCTCCTTTGGTTTTCTGCACCCCAAATACACAACTCTGCATTTCTTGGCATTGAATCCCAACTGCAAACATTTTGACCACATCTTAGATTGCTTTTCATTTTCTCTATGGCCTTCAGGTGTATCCACTCTTTTGCAGATCTTAGTGTGTTCTGCAAAAAGACAGACTTTTCTTTCTAACTCTTCTGCAATATCACTCACAAAAATTCAGGCATCACTGATAAAAAGGGTAAAAAATAAAAATGCTTGTAGTTTTTTTTTTTTTCAGGCAGTAAGAGAAATTAAATGGTGCCCCTTTAAGAAAAAAATGTCCCAGGCAGCCCTCGCTCTCCAAGGGCCCTGAAGCGGTGCTCTCCTTTCTAGCCCTGCTGGTTTCCATGTCTGCAACGAGTACTCGACAGTGAGGAGACCTGTTGCAAAGGCAATGCTAGGGAGCAGAGCCTAAGCTTAAATACTGTGAATAGTTTGACATCATCATCTGGAGCCGCGGCTAGGTTCCCACCACGGTCCCTACATAAGGATCAGCGATGCGCTTGCCTGGGGAGGGGCGCGGCACGAGTGGTGGCATCTCTCCACGGGCCACACGGAGAGGCCCTACGAGTAGTGGCATCAGGACTGGGAAGGCAGGAGACTGTTGCCGGGCCGGAGGTGCCAGGGGAGGCCCAAGGATGGAGCTGGTGGCCCACCGCCACCAGCAAGGAGGAACAAGAGGCTGGAGTCCTTGTGAAAAGGTGAGAGGGCCGTGCCGCGGGTCTGCCGTGGACGGCATGCGTAGCATTCAGCATATTGCATGAAATGATAGATGAACACTGCCCGGGTCTTTTTAGGCCGGACGGAGTACATCTTTCTGACATAGGCCTAGATTTTTTCAATTCCAGCTTACAAGATGCATTCGAAGCAGTATCAGACAGTGATGGCTGCAGCAGCAAGT
Source organism: Rhinatrema bivittatum (assembly GCF_901001135.1). Classification (NCBI taxonomy): domain Eukaryota; kingdom Metazoa; phylum Chordata; class Amphibia; order Gymnophiona; family Rhinatrematidae; genus Rhinatrema; species Rhinatrema bivittatum. The sequence goes on from NC_042616.1 coordinate 522,919,593, forward strand.
GGGGGGAGGTTTCTACGGAGATAGAGATGTCATCACCTGGAGACCGTGGTGGGGTGACCAAAGGATAAAGGATAAAGATGGGCAAGCCAAAGAGCCCAAATGCAAACTGGTATTGGAGCAGTGACGAACCCTGGCTATTGGGGTCAGCACAATTTCTGCTCCTCGCTTCAATGGTGGGGGAAGAGGGAGAGAATTAACAGCAAGGCAGATAGTTGGAGGTCCCCAGACTTCTATGGAATGGGGGCCCTTGGCCAAAACATCTGGCGACAGCACCACAAACGATGGCTTCAACAGCCAGGAAGCAAGGACAAGCAAGAAAATAGGCGGAGGAGCCTACAGCAGGTCACCTCAAAAACCCTATTGGCACAATAGTTAAGTTATTGCAAGTTCACCGCATTTGGTAACGAATATGTAAGTTGATATGTTCGGTTGTATGAGTTTAAACATGTTACGCTTGTGCTGTGGCCATAAATATACCCATATGAAGTTGTTATATCAAAAAATAGACTGGCGTCTTCAATTCTTAGACAGTATAAACGGATATGGGAAGAGCAAAGAGGGTATTGGAGGGGGGGACATAAAAGAGGCTTCAAACTACACATTTTGGGCCGGATTTTAAAGGCCTGGTGACGTGCGTAAAGCCCTGGGACACGTGTAAGTCCCGGGGCCTGCAAAAGGGGGTGGTCTGGGGGCGGGGCATGGACAGGGTGGGTGGTCGGGGCGGGGCAGGGCCAGAGGCCTCCAACATAGTGCCATTGCCGCTATGTCGGAGGATTGCGTGCCGGCAGGCCTCTGGCTCGTGCAACTTGTGCCTGCCCAAAGGCAGGCACAAAAGGTAAGACAAAAGTCAGGGGGGTTAGAGTAGGGCTGGGGGGGAAAGGTTAGGGGAAGGGGTGGGAAGGGAGCGGGGAAGGCAGCGTGGCTCAGCGCGCGCAAGGTGCACAATTGTTCACCCCCTTGTGCGCGCTGACTCCGGATTTTATAACTTGCGTGTGCCTGCACATGCAAGTTATAAAATCGGGTGTACATGTGTGCGCGCCGGGTAGCGTGCGCACATGTACGCCCACGCACTGCTTTTAAAATCTACCCCATTGTGTTTTTTTTCAATTGAACACAAATGTGGTGCCCAGTTAGCCTGGTGCGTAATGTTCTTTTAGTTTTGCCAACATAAATCTTTTGAAATGGACAGACTAAGAAAATACACTACAAAACTGCCAACACAATTTGCAAATTGATTCAATTTGTAATGTCTTTTATAAATGGGATTTTCAAATGTCTTTGTAGCAATCAACAAAATGAACAAAAATTGCACTTGTAATGTCCCACAATTTTAATCCCCCCCTAGCCCTACTCTAACCCCCCCTGTCTACTCTCACTCATCAGTAGCATTGATGGATACAAGTTTTCATGTACATTTTTGTCACGTGAGTATGAAAACATGAGCCATTTTTCTTCAAAACATGGCAGCAAGGATATCATGGACCAGTTCTTCATAATGATTTTTGTGATCTAATTAGATAATCCAGAATAACACATAATACAATTATTTTTTCATCTTCAGTAGACCATGTCTGAGAAGTATTCAGTAACAATTCATGGTTGTTATATAACACGTTTGAAAGCCCATTAGTTACAATGAAAAGGATAGACCTGAGTAAGCAGATTCTTACACAAGATTCTAGACTCTTTCTTGAAATCTATAACATTAGAACAATTTCTTTGAGTCAGAAAAATTGTGACACTGGAAAATTGTCCTGTAAAAATCATGGATAAGCACATTGATATTGCAATAAATTGTTGTAATCTGTCTTGTTCTTGAATAAAGTTGTCGAGAAAACTCTTGTCACCTGTTTTGTTCAAACTGAGATCCAAAAAAGATATGCTATAAAAATCAAATTGCAAAGTGAATTGCATGTTTTCATTACATGACTTGATCCACTAATGAAAAGCTAATAATTCATCAGATGTGCCACTCTAAAAGAGAAAAACATCATCTATGTATCTTTTTCAATATTAAATTCTATCTAAAAATGAAGAATGCGGTAATTAAATGTCTTCAAATGAATCCATAAACAAATTGACCAGAGAAGGAGCCATGCTAGCACCCATGGCTGCTCGCAATGTCTGTTGATAAGTAGACCCCTGGAATAAAAAAATATTATCTTTCAAAGCAATGTTGGCTTGTTGTAAAATGAATTCTGTCAGTACTAAAAAATGTCTGGCTTGAGAATCTAGTACTTCTTTACTTACCAATAATGATTCATCTTGGGGTATGTTGGTATATAATGAAGTTATATCATGGTTTCCTTAGAACATTCTGCTATGTTTTCTTGTATTTCCTCTAGTAATTTGATGAAGTTTGAAATATCTCTTATGTATGAAGGAATCTGAAAGACAAACAGTCTCAAAAAATGATCCACAAAGATACATCGTGATTCTAATATTGAATAGTTTCTGGTCACAGAGGAGGTAATTTTCAAAGGAATTACCTGTGTAAATGTAACATACTATCATAGCAATTTTCAAAAGCCATTTACTTGATTAAAGTGCACTTACAAGACTAAATCATATGGACAATTCAATGCAATATATTGTAGCAATTTTCAAAATCCCATTTACTTGAGTAAAGTGCATTTGTTCATGTAGAAACCAGTTTTATGTGTGTAAATACTTTTTTAAGTCAGACTGGGTAATATTTAAATAGTTGGAATCATAGGTGCTGTTAATTCAAAAACTTGTATTCTGACTTTTTAATAAATCCTTGTTTTACAGTCAAATTGGTAATCTTGTTTATCTTGGTCTTTAAATGCCATGTGGGATCCGAGGTCAGCAACTTATAACAGTTATTAGCTGTTAATTGTCTCATTACGTCTTGGACATAATCTTATGGTATTCTATCATAATAGCTCCATCTTTATCTGCTGGCTTGATAACAATAGTTTTATCTCCTGAAAGACTTTCAATCTCTCTCTCTCATCTTTATTAAGTTTATGTCTAGGATAGATCATCTTTAATTCCAAATCCTGTACTTCCTTTATGATGATGTCTTGAATATAGATAACATTAGATTTACTGGACCTGGAGGTAACCATGTAAAATGTGGTCTCACTATTCCAGTAAAATATACAGTTGTATGATAGAATGAAAAAATATTGTAATTGCTAATAACCAAAGAAATCTATCACAATCCACTTGAAACTGAAAAGGATTGTACTTGTTATCAGGTGCAAATGACAATCATTTAGTAGGAACTATCACTTTCTTCACTACACAATTATTCTTCTGATGATGACTCAAAAGTTACTTTCTGCATATGTTTTTTAACCAAAAGGTTCATCCAAGTGTAAATGAGTCCTTTGATATAACCCTTGTTAATTTTGTATTTTCTCAATTCACTACAAAACTAATCAATAGACTTTTGAAAATCAAACAAATGTAACTAATTTCAGTTCCAGTAAACTTTGGATGCATGACTTGAACTAGCCTCTATTCCATTGCAATTAGAATGAGGAGGAAAGAATTCTCCTCATTATGTTCCTCTCTAATGTGCCTTCATCTTACTGATGTTTTGTTTGAGGTATATTTTGATGTCACAAAATATGTGGGTACACTGGTCCAATCTTAGGGGGTCATTTATCAAAATGCGATAAGGTGTTTTTGCATGCAAAAAGCCCCGTTAACGCATGCGAACACACCATATCGTACGGTGTGATGCAAATTCAGAAAATAGGAGGAGTTAGGGGCAGAGAGTGGGCTGGATTAGCCTGTCTGTGAAGAGCTGCTGTAACTACACCTCTTTGAATTGTGTTAGCTGCCATGATGTAAGGTTTCATTGCCATTTGTGATGGGTCCCATAAGTCCTATTTCAGGTGTGGAGAGAGAGAGAGAGAGAGAGCACCTGGCACCTCTCTCTCTCTCTCTCTCTCTCTGACCATTAACAATGGTCCCCTGGTGGTTGAATGAAGGAAATACAACAGGTCTGGCACTTATCACAGAATCTGAAAATGGTATCGCAATTTGCACTAACTTAGCTCTTTGCACAGGTAATTAGCACAAATTGCAATAAATGCTATATTAGCATAAAACACACCCCTTTTGCTATCACATGCGGTACTTACCGCATTTTGATAAATCCATCCCTTAGCTAGTTATGCTCAGGCTGATTGATCTGGTTATTCTACACCAAATAGTATTCTTGGCTGATCTGGATGTTGTATGAGATTGTCTTCTAAAGAGAAGAGCAGAGTTGTCCATGACTAACTGGCAGCTCATTCTCCTCGTCACTAAAATGCACTGCCAGAAGCCACTCATAGTCATCCACTGCAGAATGCCTTGCTTTGGTTGCAACTTGTGTGGTGGTTATGTGAGAAAGCCTCCCTGCCTGCAGCTCCTTTCTGTTCCCTCCTTCCCTTATCTCCTACTCCTCCCCTCATTTTCTTCCTCTGGCTGCTAACTCTCCCTCCATTTTGGGGGGAATTATCTGCCTGCTATCCCAAACCATCCTTTTCCATAGCCTACTGCAACCCTTCACCATCCTCCTTCCACTAACACTCCTCCTCTCCTGCTGCTGACTGCTGTTTCTTACCCTTCGTTTACTTCTGCCTTCTTGTTCCTTCCACAACTCCTTAGCTCCATCCTTTCCTGCATCTCCTCAACTTGACGTCATTATCTCCAGACTCACACCTTTTGCATGACCACTCATACCCCTGCCACTCACCATTCTCTCACCTTGAATGCACATGCACTCCTCTCTTTTTCAGACAAAGACCAGACTGACACAAAAACATAACAAACACTTGCACTCTTTTTTCACTTATAAGACACAAGAGGAAAAAAACTAGTAAGGAAGTAAGTATACACAAGTCAAAAGAGGAAAAGAACAAAGCAATGAAAACAAAAAGAAACCAGACAATCCTATGGGAATATTGAGAGGAGAAGATAATTTTGCTGGTGGCCAAAAAGGATAGGTGAGTATCACTTTGGTAAGTCTTAGGACTTAAAAGTTTGGGGGGGAGATGAAATAGTGGGGTATATTCTTTAGTGTGTGCCTGAGTAAAAAGCAAGCATAAGGTATGTAATTCAAGTGTCATTCTTTTCCTCCCAGTCACCCCTAAGCTCATCGTTTCATTTATAGGCAAAAGACACTTTCACATTGTAAATTAATCAGAATTTTATTTAAAACACAGAATTGCCCTTGTTTATATCAGTAGATTAATTATCCCTTTGCAAGTTATTACCAGATTTATAGTGAATATACCACTTAAATTTAAAGGACTCTAATTTTTGCAGCCCTACTTCCTTAGCAACCTAATCCTAATTAAGAACTCAACAATATTTATTTAATTTATTTATTTAAAAGTTTTTATATACCGCACATTAAGGCATTTACATGTCCGTCTAGGCGGTTTACAATCATACAAGCATAATTTTAAAACAAACTTAGTAAGACAAATAAAACAAATTTGTAAAAGGTTTAGCTTCAAAGTGATATGACCTGAATAATAATACTGATATTAAGATGAATGTATATGTTCAGCAGTGCGATAGGTGCCTTCCTGTCTTTTGCACCAAGTTCCATGTGAATGACTATCTACCAGTTGGTGAGAGGTTGTATGTGTGAACCCAGTCGAAAGAGCTCTGGGATATCAGAAAATGAGTCCTATCTCTGGAGGCTAGAGTGGCAGACTTGGAAGAGCTGAGGCAGACTGGGGGATATATAGAGGATATCTTCAGGGTACAAATTAAATTGAAATGATAGGGTGGATTAACTTGGTGTGGTAATGCTTTATATTAGGAATGGCATAGATAAAGATTCTGCAGGAGACTAAAGGCACAGTAGAATCTTTATGGGTAGAAACCCCATGCGTGAAGGGGAAGAGTTAAGCAATGGGGATATACTACTATCTACCTGACGAAAATGATCATACAACAAAAAATGGTAAGAGAAATAAGGGAAGTTAACAAATTTGGCAGCTCAGTAATAATTGGAGATTTCAATTACCCCAATATTAATGGGGTAAATGTAACATCAGGATATGCTAGGGACATCGTTCCTGGATGGAATAAATGACTACTTCATAGAGCAACCAGTTCAGGAACTGATGAGAGGGGGAGCCATTTTAGATCTAATTCTTAGTGGAATGCCAGATTTAGTGCAAGAGGTAATGGTGTTGAGGTCGCTCGACAAAAATGATCATAATGCGATTAAATTTGAGTTAATGCCTAGAAGGACAATATTAACTAGGGATGTGAATCGTGTCCTCGATCGTCTTAACGATCGATTTCGGCTGGGAGGGGGAGGGAATCGTATTGTTGCCGTTTGGGGGGGTAAAATATCGTGAAAAATCGTGAAAAATCGTTAAAAAATCGAAAAATCGAAAAACCGGCACATTAAAACCCCCTAAAACCCACCCCCGACCCTTTAAATTAAATCCCCCACCCCCAAATAACTTAAATAACCTGCGGGTCCAGCGGCGGTCCGGAACGGCAGCGGTCCAGAACGGGCTCCTGCTCCTGCATCTTGTCGTCTTCGGCCGGCGCCATTTTCCAAAATGGCGCCGAAAAATGGCGGCGGCCATAGACGAAAAAGATTGGACGGCAGGAGGTCCTTCCGGACCCCCGCTGGACTTTTGGCAAGTCTCGTGGGGGTCAGGAGGCCCCCCACAAGCTGGCCAAAAGTTCCTGGAGGTCCAGCGGGGGTCAGGGAGCGATTTCCCACCGCGAATCGTTTTCGTACGGAAAATGGCGCCGGCAGGAGATCGACTGCAGGAGGTCGTTCAGCGAGGCGCCGGAACCCTCGCTGAACGACCTCCTGCAGTCGATCTCCTGCCGGCGCCATTTTCCGTACGAAAACGATTCGCGGCGGGAAATCGCTCCCTGACCCCCGCTGGACCTCCAGGAACTTTTGGCCAGCTTGTGGGGGGCCTCCTGACCCCCACGAGACTTGCCAAAAGTCCAGCGGGGGTCCGGAAGGACCTCCTGCCGTCCAATCTTTTTCGTCTATGGCCGCCGCCATTTTTCGGCGCCATTTTGGAAAATGGCGCCGGCCGAAGACGACAAGATGCAGGAGCAGGAGCCCGTTCCGGACCGCTGCCGTTCCGGACCGCCGCTGGACCCGCAGGTTATTTAAGTTATTTGGGGGGGGGTTCGGGAGGGTGGGGGATTTAATTTAAAGGGTCGGGGGTGGGTTTTAGGGGGTTTTAGTGTGCCGGCTCACGATTCTAACGATTTATAACGATAAATCGTTAGAATCTGTATTGTATTGTGTTCCATAACGGTTTAAGACGATATTAAAATTATCGGACGATAATTTTAATCGTCCTAAAACGATTCACATCCCTAATATTAACTAAATCTGCAGTTCTAGCATTAAACTTTCAAAAGGGATACTTTGATAAAATGAAGAAAACAAAAAAATGAAAGGTGCAACTACTAAGGTAAAGAGTGTACAACATGCATGGAAATTAATTAAAACTACCATCTTAGAAGGCAAGTCTAGATGTATTCCACACATTAGAAAAGGTGGAAAGAAGGCCAAATGATTGACAGCATGATTAACAGGTGAGATGAAAGAGGCAATTTTAACCAAAAGAACTTCTTTTAAAAACCGTAAGAAAAATCCATCTGAAGGAAATAGGTAAAAGGAAGGCAAGTTAAATGTAAATATTGATAAGACAGGCTAAGAGATAATTTAAAAAGAAAATGGTCGTAGAGGCAAAGACTCATAATAAAAACTTTTTAAAAATATATCTGAAGCAGGAAGCCTGAAAGGGTGTCGTTTGGACCATCAGAAAATGGAGTTTATCTGTTTGGTTTGGGGTGAGGGTCGTAGAAATGGAATATGAGTTTGCATACTGCTGTGCATGCTGATCATGCAGGAGTATAGCAAAGGTTCCACAAGCATTTGATGACAAGGACAGAGAACATTTTATGCACCTTTGTACATGTTCATGTAGTATTAGTATTTATTTATTTATTTGAAAAAATTATAGGCCGCTTGTTCAGACTAGTAAAGTAAAATACATATCAGTACAAGTAAAAAAGAAATAAAATAGGCAAGGAAGAAGACATCTAAACATAGAAACTGCAGTAACAGGTGAAAACTACACGGGAGTGGGAAAGATTACATTGTCAAAAGCAAGATGGAAGAAGTGAGTTTTCAGCTGCAAATAAATCACTATTTACCCATATAAATGCCTTTGAAAATTGTTCTTTTATGATTGTCAGTGTTTTGTTGACTCATATATCTTGCCTCTTTTTCTTTCTTTTCAGCTTCTACTTACAGATCTATATATTAAATAAACTCAACAAGATAGACCCTTTCTTTGTGGTGCTTTACATTTCTTTTTTGCTAGTGTATGCTATATAATTACTGGTTGAAAGTACATATATTGCCCATGCATTTATGTTGATATGTAGCTTGTGCTTTTTAGCAAGCATCAAATCATTACTGCACTGAGGGAATGAGCCAGCAAATCTTGGTCTATTTAAAAGAGGTATCATGGATTCTCAGAGAAGTCATCTCCAGATACAGTAATTGATGGAAGCCAGAAGTGGATTAGGACCCTGTAGCCTTCCTGCTTCTAATTTTCTTTCCAGTCCCATTATTTCTGGCTATAAAGCTGTGTCTGTTTTTTTTGCTGTGTGAGACAGTTCCCATAATTTTTCCACTGAGAGTGCTGAGTAATCTTTTGGCCTGGATATCGAATGGCTTTTTCTGGATCGTCACTGGTGGGAAAGAAGGAGCCGCAGAAGCTGCTAGTTGGTAAATAGTAAAGTATAAATGGAAGGACACCCTGAATGTGACAAATCTTTTTATATTGCTGGTTCTGTATAAAATAATTTTGTGTGTGAAATGATATTATTTCACTGGTGCTTGAAAAGGAAAAAAAAATCTTATTTAGGGAGGTTTTTCTTTCATTGTCCAGATAATAGCCCTAAGAAATTGAAAGCCACGGCTGGAACAGGTAATCCTTTTATTAGCATTCAACTTGATTTTCCTTTTTTTCTTTCCTTAGTAATTGCTAGTCCTGTCTTCAATCTGCTAAAGTAAAAATGGAAACTTACTGTGTGAAGTCACTTGGGTACACTTTTAAGATCATTTTTGCTGTGATTTTGGAAAGCATTAGTTTCTGCCTGTTAAAATGATTAGTATTTTAAATGAATGAGATCACTTACTGGATAAAAGGTCAGTAAAGCCTTCCTCTAACAATGTGATCTCATAGAAGCCTTGGCTTTTAGAAGTCCCCTTGAGAATATTTAAGATATTCTCATTCTGCTGTCGTATATTACACTTACAGAAGCCTTTGCTCAAGCACAAAATGCTTCTAACAAAATGAACTACAAAGAAGCAAGAGTTTTGTTGGGTTTTTTTTGCCTCTTCCCTGACACCTTCATCCTCCACACCCATCCCACCTGTATCTTAATAAATAGCATGCTTCGGTTTTCTCTCTCTCTCTCTCTCTCTCTCTCTATATATATATATATATATATAATATATATATATTTATTTGTTTATTTATTTATTTATATGATATTTATATATAATATAGATATTTATATATAATATAGATATTTATATATATGATTTAAACATCAGGGTTATAATATCAAAAAGTCTTGTCCTATTTAAACTTTGTGGGGGAACCATTTTGAAAATTTCACTGTCTTTCAATTTAACAACATAAAGAAGTATTCACCTAAAATACAATGGACTGGAGAAGGTTGAATTACTGTATTCATTTATTAATGAATATATTTTCCTGTAGAACATATATTTGCACAAATTTTCCAGATATTTGACATGGGCCTTGTAAAAATATGTAAGTTGTATAGGGGTCAAATTTCAAACAGCCAAGCTATACTTGGTAAGCTTTCTTTTAAAGCACCTGGATGAGCACTTTTTAAATGAAGTAAACTTTTAGTATCTGTGCGTTTCTGATAAAGAGATGTGGCAAACCCTGCACATGTCCTATAAAAGTACATATCCAAGAAGTCAGTCTAATGCATCTGAATTTCTGTGGTGAACTTCAAATATGTCTAATGATTTCAACCAAAGAATAAACTGTGTAAGTCAGAATCTAGGTCTTTCCCAAAGGAGGGACACATCATCTACATAGCATTTCCATACCACTACAGAAGATGAAAAGGCATGATCCTGTGACCATTGTTGTTCAAAAAAGGCCCATGTGGAGGTTGGCTAAGTCAGGGATCATTAGGCCCCAGTTGCTGTGCCACATATCTGCTGGTAAAACTGATGACTGAATACAAAAAAAAAATTGTTTTAAGACATTATCCATCAGGCATAATGTCTTAAAACATTATGCCTGATGGATATGAAGACAAGGTCGTAATTTAAAATAGTCAGAAACTACTACACAGTGCTTCAATATCTATTGTCACAATCAAAAGTTCCGACATGTCAATGTGAAATTGTTCAAGCTGGACTATCATGTCATGGGAAAGTAACTCCAAAACAAAGGGTGTTATAAAAAGATCTATACATTTAGAAAGAGATTCCAAAAGGGAGTCTCTACTCAGCACTAATGGTACTCCTGGTGGATTGTGTATCATTTTATGAATTTGAAGACGTAAGTAAAAAACTAGAACTTTATGATGTGTCTTCCTCAAAAAATTGGCTTTCCTTATGGTAAGAAATCTGATGTTAAAAGCCAATGAATTCTCCTCCACTATGATCTTCTTTAGGCATGGTGTTGGATCCAGCCCCAAAGACTGGAATTGTGGGCATCCAAATGGCAGATGAAATGTAATGTGGACAAGTGCAAGGTGATGCATATAGGGAAAAATAACCCATGCTGTAGTTACACAATGTTAGGTTCCATATTTGGAGCTACCACCCAGGAAAATGATCTAGGCATCATATTGGATAATACATTGAAATTGTCAGCTCAGTGTACTGAGGCAGTCAAAAATGCAATCAGAATGTTAGGAATTATTAGGAAGGGAATGGTGAATAAAATGGAAAATGTCTTAATGCCTCTGTATCACTCCATGAGGAGACCATGCCTTGAGTACTATGTACAATTTTGGTTGCTGCATCTCAAAAAAGATATACTTGCGATGGAGAAGGTACAGAGAAGGGCGACCAAAATGATACATGGGATGAACTGGCTCCCCTAAGAGGAAAGGCTAAAGAGGTTAATGCTGTTCAGCTTTGAGAAGAGACAGCTGAGAGGGATATGATAGAGGTCTATAAAATCATGAGAGGTCTAAAATGGGTAAATGTGAATCAGTTAATCTTTCAGATAATAGAAGGACTAGGGAGCACTCTATGAAGTTAGCAAGTAGCTCATTTAAAATGAATTAGAGAAAGTCAGATCCAAGATACTGTTCTAAGGAGAGGTCAGTGTTTGAACTGCTCTCTGACTTTTGCCTTTTGTTCTGGTGCCTTCATGCCTCATATGAAGAGGAAGGGAAGGATTCAAATGGAATCCTCTGCGCCAATGTTATCTTTAGCTTCCCAGCCTACTATTGAGGGCTTTTTCTCACCAACTAATGTTTCTACCCTGGGAGGAAGGTACGCTGAAACACCGGGTGGAGAACACACCTCGGTGCTCCTGGACGCTCAAATATCCTTAAGCCCCGGGGCTCCTGATATTCCCTCCCGTCCGACCCACAGCACTTACCAGACCCAGGACTGGCCCCCATGGCAGGTATCGGCTGAGGGGGGACCGGCAGCAGCAGCTGGAACCGGGTTTTCTGCAGTGGGCATTCTTGCAAAGACGCAATGGCTCTGGAGAGTAGACCAGTGGAGATGCAGACCATTATGGGAGAACAGGCCATCTCGGGCCTGAGTGCTCTGCTTTTCATCCAAGTTAGGGGAGAAGACAGGACTGACGAATCCAAAAGAATCATAGAGGATTGTCATGATAGTGGGGTAAGCAGAACTCTTGGTTCAAAGTTGCATAAACCCCAGGAAATAACTTTAGATGCCGTGTGGAATGCTTTAATGATACTAGAAAAGTCGATTTCCTCTCTTAATTTAGCTATTACCAAATCTCAAAAAAGTATTCAAAATATAGTACCTGTGTTAATTCAACATGGCTCTAAAATTAAGAAATTGGACTTAAAGGCTATATCAGTAGAAGAAGTTGAAGCAAAATTATTTTGACCTCAAAAAAACTTGAAAATATGGTAAATGCCCAGAGATATTTGAATCTCAGGGTATTGAATTTTCTTCATATAAAATAGGTTCCTCTGAGAGATCAATTTAAAAAATACATGTTGGAAATTCTTCAATTACCTTTAGAAGATGTTCCACCAATTTCAAATATTTACTTCATATTAAAAAAAAGGAAGATCATGCAGCACCGGCTAACCTATGTTACGCGCCCCACCCGCAGCGGTCCCACACACGGGTCTGCTCACCTTCATGGTTCCATAGCGGGTCCCGGGATGACCTCCCTCGCAGTAGTTGCCAGTGCTGCCATGCCCTGGCGTCCCGCCGTAGCGGTCACCAGGCCTTCCAGTGCACGCCAGGCCTCACGCCGAGGTTCAGCGTCCTCGACCATGTTAGCCACGCCCATACTCGCGAACACGTATGGACTGCCCGGACTCATGTAGGGCCTAGGGCGGGACCTAGCTCCGTGGCACGCCCTGATTGATCCCTCGTTATAAAGAAGTTCCTGTCACTGCTTCCTTGCCTTGGCAATCAAGTCGGTTTGTTCTAAGATTGCCTCTGAGCTTGTACCTGTTCCTGCTTGCTCCTAGTCTCGTTCCAGGATCCTTCTGTTCCAGTTCTGTTCCTGACTTGTTCATTCTTCCTAGTTCCTGTGTCCTGCTTGTTCCTGTGTTTGTCTGTCTGTCTACCCAGGTAGTACCCTCAAACTGACTTACTAGTACTGACCTCAGCTTGCTCTTGACCTTCCTGCCTGCCTCCTACCTGCCTCAAAGACCACAGCCTGTTCCTGCCCTGCCTGCCTGCCTGCCGCCTGCCTCAAAGACCACAGCTTGTTCCTGACTTGCCTGCCGCCTGCCTCAAAGACCACAGCCTGTTCCTGCCCTGCCCGCCTGCCTGCCACCTGTCTCAAGACCTCAGCCTGCCTTTGAACTCATCTGACCTCTGGTGCCTGACCCCTGCTTTGCTAACCATTCCTCGGACTAACCTCTGGATCTTGACCTTTGCCTGCCTGACCTCGTCTCCAGAATCTGGCTCTGTTCCTCGCCTTGTCATCACCAACTCTGTTCTGGTTCTCCGTGCTCCAACCAGCTGCAACCTTTGAACCCGATCGTGCTCCCCCTGTCTCTGTGGGCATGCCAGACTTTCATTCTCTCAGGAGACCCTGCGAGGCCCATCTAAGTCCAAGTGGCCCGGGTCCCTACGGGCTCCACCCGGGGGGACCTTAGGCTTCCAGTGGTGAAGCTCTTCACAGCCTCTGTCTCCTCCACTGCTCCGCCCCCCTGGGGGCAGTTACCTCCTGTTCCCTTTCAGGAGGCATTCCATCTCTGCCCCAGGACAAAGGTCCACCCCCGAGTGCACAACCTAGCTCTGAATACTGATACAGATCTGACAGCATTCTTGGAAACATCAACAGAAGAACAAATAGATTTTCGTGGAACACTTCTGATAACTTTTGTCTTCTCTGCAGATAGAGATTCTGTCTTGAAACTTTCTCCGTAATAGAGAAAAATTATTTTTTGGACAAAAGATATTTTTTAGACAAAAGATATGGGTCTATCCGGACATTGTTTGATCTACACAAATCCGTAGAAAGATGTTTTTGGAAATGTGTCAGGAGGCTAGGCAGCTGGGACTAGAGTAATAATTAGATACCCATGTAAATGTGTGTTAAATATAAATAATGCACGTTATATTTTTTTTGAGCCAACTCAGTTACGTTACTTTTAGGACAACTATAGAACCGAGGGAAATGATTCCTAGCTAGTACAGGGTATTGTAAGTTAAGAATTCCTCCTTATATTCTTTTTTCCTTTTTCTTCTATGGCTGTTCTCATAAACCTTGGATCTCTCTATTTCCGCTTACAGAATTATGATTATAGGAGATTGAAATGTGAATTTTTGTTATTTTCTTGGTTTATGTAATTTTCCAAAAAAAGGATGAATAGATATGTTTCAATGTAGAAATTTCTTGTAAAATATGTCTAATTTGTCTAAAGAATTAAAAAAAAAATTGGAGAAAATTATTTTTCACTCAACACACAATTAAGCTCTGAAATTTGTTGCCAGAATATATGGTTAGGGCAGTTATTGTAGCTGGGTTTAAAAAAGGTTTTGACAATTTCTTGGAGGAGAAGTCCATTAACTGCTATTAACCAAGTTGACTTAGGGCCAGATTTTAATATCTACGCAGGGGCGTAGATTTTATAACATGTGCGCGCAGCGTGTCGCTGGGCAACTGGACTTATGCGCGTAGGGCTTTTAAAATCTGCCCCTTAGGGAATAGCCACTGCTATTACTGGCATTAGAAGCTTGGGATTTACTTAATGTTTGGTTACTTACCAGGTACTTGTGAGATGGAATGGCCACTGTTGGAAACAGGATGCTGGGCTTGATGGACCCTTGTTCTGACCCAGTATGGCAACTTCTTATGTTCTTTAATTCTTAAGTAATACTTTATGTCAAGTTGCTGATTAACTTCTGCCTCATCATAACATGATCCATAATGACAATTTGACCCTCATGTGTCTGCTTGTTTTATGACAAAATGCAGAGAATGTTGCAATTCCTGTAAACTTTAAACTCTTGTTGATCCATATTGTAGAAAGTCTGACACTGCAAAGTTGTGGATTTACGTCTCCGCGGATTTACGTCTCCGCAGATTTACGTCTCCGATTTCGGAGCGGCCTCGGAGGGAATGGAGGCAGGCTGTGCGGCTTGGCGCACGCAGGCTGCTCAAAATCGGCAGCCTTGCACGCGCCGATTCCAGATTTTATAAGATACGCGCGGGTACGCACGTATCTTATAAAATCCAGCGTACTTTTGTTTGCGCCTGGTGCGCCAACAAAAGTACACGATCGCGCTATTTTTTAAAATCTACCCCAGATGAACATTTTGTGCGCTAAGGGGTAGATTTTCAAAAACGGCGCATTGGCGTACTTTTGTTGGCGCTCCAGGCGCCAACAAAAGTACGCGGGATTTTAGCGGATACTCCGCGTTTCCGCTAAAATCCTGGATCGGCGTGCGCAAGGCTACCAATTTCGTGTAGCCGGCGAGCACCGAGCCGCGCTGCCTGCCCCCGTTCCCTCCGAGGCCGCTCCGAAATCGGAGCGGCCTCGGAGGGAATTCGCTAACGCCCTCCCCTCACCTTCCCCTCCCTTCCTCTACCTAACCCACCCCCCCGGCCCTGTCTAAACCCCCCCTACCTTTGTTGGGGGATTTACGCCTCCCAGAGGGAGAAGTAAATCCCCGCGCGCCAGCAGGCTGCTGGCGCGAATAGATGCGACCCGGGGGAGTTCCGGAGGGCGCGGCCACGCCCCCGGACCGCCCCGGGCCGAAACCATGCTCCCGGGCCCGCCCCCGAAACGCCACGTCCCGCCCCGAAAACGGTGCGCCGCTCGGCCCCGCCCCCGACACGCCCCCCTCGGAAAACCCCGGGACTTACGCGAGTCCCGGGGCTCTGCGCGCGTCGGTGGGCCTATTGAACATAGGCGCGCCGGCGCGCAGGGCCCTGCTCGCGTAAATCCGAGCGGATTTACGCGAGCAGGGCTCTTAAAATCCGCCCCTAAGGGCCTAATTTTAAAAAGCATTTGCTTGCTTAAAATTGGGTTTTTTACATGTAAAAGCACTTTACTAGAGTAAGTGGACTTTTGAAAATTGCTACAATATAGTCATTAAATTGTCCATGGGATTTACTCATGTAAATGCACGTTATGTGAGTAAATGGCTTTTAATAATTGCTATGATAGTATGTTATATTTATGCACGTAACTCCTTTTAAACTTCACCTGTAAAGGTTACAGGTGACTACAGTTGCATGCGGTAAATTAGGGAAATACGGTCCTTGTGGTAAATGATCAGTTTGTTCAGTTTCGATGCATGCGTCAATGGTATTTGTGCCTTCTGGAACCCCTTGTTCTTTGTAACTTTATTTTCATAGTTAATTGGTTACCCCTTGTTTCAATGTAAACCGGTACGATAAGACACCAGTCTTGAGTATCGGTATATCAAAAGTATTTAAATAAAATAAATAATAAATTTAAAACATCACACCACTTGTCAGTCCACAAACATTGTGTATGTTGTATGATGTCCAAGCCAAGAATTTTATGTTGGGGAAAACAACATGATCAATAAAAGCAAAGATGATAGAACATTGATCCAGTTTGAATATTCATCAGGTCACTGACCCTTTGGTCCAACATTGTGATGTACAAGGGCATATTTTTGAAGATCTTCATTTTTGTATAATAGATCAGATTAAGTCATATTGGCAGGGAGGAAACACAGCAGGCACTTTATTGCAGTTAGAGGAACTTTGAATCTACAAATTTAAACTTTGACATCATATGGACTCAGCTGTGATTTGGAATTTCAAGTCTATTTATAACACCTTTTTTGTGTCTTTTTAAATTTTGATGTGTCTTTAAGTTTTAGGTAGTGCTGATGTCATAACATTTTATGTACATCAATAAATTTAACTTAGCATACTGAGGATTTGCTCCAGCCTGAAGCTCCTGTATTGAGAAGAGGTAAGATGTGTGTGAGTCTGGTCGAAAACACAGTCAAGAATTTCAGCTAAGTGACTTAATTCATTGCCATTGAAGAAGTATTTTTTACAAACCACTGGCCAGTATTGGGCTTGGGTTTCATAACTGCTTACTCTGGTGAACATTATGAGCTTTGGATTGGGGTGAAGTGACATCCTAATTTATTTGACACTACAAATATATTCCTCAACATTTCTATATGCAATTTTGAATCATTTTGGATTTTAACTGCAAATAATACTAAATATATACACAAATGATAGAGTGGACCTGGTGACCTGTTGTAAACAGACAAGTGTACACTGATATGCTGGCTGATTCATTGTGCATACTTACTCAATTGTGTCTTAGGTGAAGACTTTGGTGTTATTGTCCCTTTGTTTTTTGTGATTTCGGTTTTGTAACAGGCCATTTCTGCAGGTAAAGCACTATTTTTACCCATTGAAATGCCTTTGGTTGTTGACAGTGTATTTATACTCCTAATGACTTGTTTAATTTCTCTGGACTTCACGCTTGAGGCTTATGTTTGTTGTAACAATATGGTGAGAAGGAAGGTGAGGGTAAAGACTTACCCTTCCAAAGATCCTGTAATTATCATTCTAATGGGCAAATTCATCATGCTTGGATTCTCGTCAAGGATGCCGTCTGGCAATGTGGAGGAGGTCACTGCAGTTAAGCCCCCAGCACAGGTCAGATGATCAGTGTGAATCAATTGACAAAAGTTGCTAGGCTTTCTATTGTGAAAGATGCTGCCAAGATTGATTTTTCTTCTGGCATTCATGCCATGTACAGGCTTTGTGGGCTTCTGATTTGCAGCTGCTTTCAGATTCCCATTTAGAAGGGCAAGATACAGCCTGTTAATAAATAAAAAAAAACTTGAGATGGCTCCAATAGAAGCAAATCCATTCTCTTTCCCTAATACAGTTTATTTTTTTCATGGAGCAAATTCAGATGCCACAGCCTATTATCCTAGAATCAAACTGATACCCCTATCGAAATTAAGTGATCACAGCAATAATAACATGGAGCATGGCTGTGTACTACGGAGGGCGATTTTCAATAGTGTGCGCAAGTCAGCACATATGCACCTAAGTCAGGCACCTGTATTTTAGAAATCATGTGGAAGTAATTATACAATTTTTAAAGTACATGTATCATCATCTCCAAACTGACATATGTTCAAAAGTAAAGGTGTATATTTCTGTGCACCAGCACTAGTATACACATACTGCCATCATTCTTAAAATTAGCTTTCTGTGTATTGGATATTTACATATATAGACACTCATTTGGAAACCAATCCCCATGTAATTCTTTCAAAATAGACCCCTGATTATGCAAAAAAGATGAAATGAGCTCACTAGTTCAGTTCTCTCTATTCCATACTCTGCACAAAAAAACCCAAATTTTACCCAGCCAAATGGCCACACTAATTTTGTTTCACCTTAGAAGGTGATATAAGCATACTAGGCTGGCACACTGGCTTATTTGCCCAGAAACCACATCCAATGTCAACCCCCTACCCTCACCCAACTCTTTTCTGGATCCTTCCCTTATGTCACACTTGTGAGCCCTTAGACTGTGGTGTGGTTGACGCAGCCTAGTAGGTGAACCCCTAGGCCCATGCTGACAGCTGGCGGATATACTCTTACTGGAACTGGAACTGGAGTTTCACTTATACCAGCTCTGTTCCCCATGGGTTGAGTCTTTGGGTTCCAGGAGACAGCAGGGGTTAGGTGAGTGTCCCTTAAAGAGTGGTCTGAGAGAGTCCATGTACATGCAATGGTCAGGGTAGACAGCGAGCAGGTGGTATCTAGGTCCAGTCCAAGACTCCGGGCAGGCATTGAATAGATGGTATCCAGTTCGAGACCAAGGGTCAGTACAAGGTGGAAGGCAAGACCATAGTCCAGATCTGTAGCAGAGGTCAGTATCAGGCAGCAGGCAAGAGAGTGTTCTGAGTCCGTAGCAAAAGTCAATACCAAGAGGCAGGCAAGAGGAACAAGACAAGATGGGCACAGAGGACCAAGACAAAAGAGCACCGGAACAAGGCTGAGAAATGCAGGGCAGGAAGGAGCAGGATAGAGGGTACAAGGCAGCAGAATAAGACAAGACAAAACAAGAAGAGATAAAAGAGCAAGACAAGGTTGGAAGGCAACACACAAAGAATAGCAACATGCACAGCAAGCTAGGCCAAAGACCTGTTGCTGAGGCAATGTGTTGGAGGCATGACTGGGTTTAAATACCCAGCCATGTGACATCTTTGGCAAGTGCCAGCAGTCTCTTTCCCTACTGTGGAGCCTTTAAATGTAGGCTTGCCATTCCCACATGCTTGCTTAGGGAAACCCAGGGACAGAATGGTGTGGTGGCGTTTTACCCTCATTCTTGGCATTGGAGGCCTTTGGGGTATGTGTCGCTGGTCATGGGGCCTTCCTGTGGCCGGCCAAATATTACACCTTGATATGAATCCTTTGGGACCCCTAGTCATTTTACACATCCTTACTAATAAGATGCTTTCATCTTAGTAGTTTATGTTATCACATAATAGAACTTTACTAAAACAAAATGTCATTTCTAGTTTTGCAGCTCAAGAAAAACTAGCAAAAAAAGAGGACTTACTGGGGCAGTCATTATCAATGCAATATAAGTAACTGTTTTTGAACCATGTTCAACACAAAAGCAATGATTATTGTAACAACTTTGTGTCATATATTCTGCAAAGATTCGATGCAAATGCAGAATATACTTATGTTCAATAAAGTGTGTCCAGGAGTGACATTGTGATCAGTAGGCATCGTTGATTGTAAGAAGGGGAGGAGATATTGCTGCTAATATGCAGTCTGCCATCTTATGATGGATTTTAAGCAAACCCAATTTAAAGCTCTCCTGCTGGTATAGTAATAGATCAGATCTATAAACGGTTGACTAACAGTCAATGGAGACATGAACTACTGACTTGTTTGCACAAAATACAATCAAACGGCACCATGCCTCCCAAGTAAATAAATGAGTTTTTATTCTGCTCAATTTTCTTTAAACAAAATTAATCTGTCCAGCATTCCCTGCTGCAAATTGTCTGGAAATTACATTTTCTCCCAACCTGCTTCTAGGCATGCTGAGTGCCCCATCAGACCTTGCAAGTCTCCTTTTTCCTTTGAACAGATAGGATACCAATATTGCAGTGTCAAACAGCAATCACAGAGCTAGATCTTTCAGCAATGTACATGCCCACTTTATAACAAGCATATGTTTATATCGATCATAGCCAGGAACCTAAAAACCTGTGAAGAAGGAGCCTTAACAGTGATCAGAAAGACAAACATTTTGCATCAACAAATATATGCAGGATTGATTTCTTATCCCATGTAGTTATGTTAAGGCTGTCCATAGCTATAATCCATGTACTGTTGCAGAATAAGTGATGGGACAATTAATCTACAGGATATCAAAAAGAAGTGCACTTGATGGAAAAGAGGATACTGTGACATCAAAAGCATTGCATTTTTCTGTGATGTTTTCAATTTCAACTTTCTAGAAACTAACTTGTCAATTTGCCATTACTCTACAGCATTTTAACAAGAGTTGGAGAGACTATCATATCTTCAATCAAACCTTTCCTCTTCCCAGATCTTAGTTTATTCCCTAGATGCAAAATAATCTAGATGTTAATGCACTAAGTTTTGAGGATGGGGCACGGACCAGGCAGAAGAAGATGTAGCCCAGTGCATAGCAGGGAGTTGATCTCTCTTGTTCCTGCATCTTTCAGACAAGTCACATACTTCTCCCCATTCTTGCATTATTTTTTTGCACTGCGTTGCTTCTGCCTCAACTGAGGTACAGTCTGCCAATTTCCAGTAAGTTAGTATTGGGGCTGGCATGAAGGAAAAATTATGAAGAAAATGAAAAGTGAAAGAAATGGGGAAAGAAGATGAGTGAGGTTAGAAAGAGTGAAATGAAATGATAAGCCAGTTATTTAGGAAGTGGTTAAGAAGGGAAACAGGATGGGAAGGGGGTAAAGTGAGACTGGGATTAGGGATGCTCACAGAAAAAGTATTCAGTTTGGTTAGTTCATTCCATTCATATGGCCTACTGATCCATTTCATTTGCTTCATGGAAAAAAAAATTGTGTGTTTATTTGTGCATTTGAGAACATAAATACCAATGATGCCACTATATAATTCTTTACATTTTTTTATTTTTTTTTTGCAAACACATATTACAAGCTAAAAAAAAAACACCCCTCCCTTCCCACTAAAAAATAAGCTGATACAAGACCCAACTAGGACCCTAGTTTCAACGGTCAATCACCATCCTGGTTGGGTCTTGTATCAACTTATTTTTTAGTGGGAAGGGAGGAGAGAATGACTAGGATGACTGTGTGGGGTGAGAGGTGGGGGAGAGAGACTAGATACAATGATGACTGTGAGAGAAAGGCAGTTTGTTTTGTGTGTGAGGAGGTGACTAGTGAAAGGGTAAGTGACTGGGGTGATTTGTGGGAGATAGAGGCTGCCTGGTATGTGTAGGGGTAACTGGAGTAACTGTATGGGGTGATAGGTCACATGCCACACATACCAGGCTGCCTCTATCTCACCTCTATTTCACCACCCCATTCAGTCTCTATCCCACCTATCACCCCAGACATTCACCCAGTCACTTCCCATCTCACCAGTCACCCCCTACCCAAACACACAGACAGACACCAGGGGAATTCAAAATATGCATGTCCCAAAATGATAGGGTCCCTTTCCTAAAATACAAAGGAATTGACAAATTCAAAATATGCATTTGCATTACATGCTTTTGCTTTTGCTGACTAGAACTTGATGCTATTATTGCATCAATTGTTTGTTTACACTTGTTACCAGGCACTGGCCATCCCTCCACAAATTCTACCTTGAGATCTTGGCAGCACAAACAAATAACTAAGGAGACAGCCAATGGAAATGTAGAACTATATCTCTAGGTAACAAACTGCTCCCCAATAGACACTTTTTAACTTATTGTAACATTTTCAGTTAGTGTGCACTAAGTACCATTAGCGTGCACTAACTCTGAAATTAAGGAAACCTGAAATAAACACCCCCGAACCATTTTAAAAATGAAATTAAACAGATAACAACACAAAATGAAAATGGCATTAAAATAAAATCAGTGTACATCCCTATTATTTAGTTGCTTACCAGCCAATATGTTCTTAAATAATTAAATAACAATATGAACCTCAGTTTCAGAACACTTTTATATGGCTGCCATAGGACCTCAGTGGCAATTGTTGTCAAGACGGAGGTTTAAATAGATCATTTGTTCCAATGAAAACTATCCTCCCCACATCATTAGTACATAAAGAGCTGGTATTTTTAATGTAGCTACAATAGGACCTCGGAGGCTGGATGTGATGTAAGGAAGACCTACTTGTGATATGTCTACTATTGAGCATATCTAGTGACAGTGATTTGCTGCAGAGGAAGAATATTTTTGCATTAACTGTTTTGAGCTATTTTTTTATTATGGAGGCACAGATGTTTTATTCCACCCTACATGCTTCTTGCTTCATTTGTTCCCTCTGGGTTTAAGTAATATTTTTTCCACTTGGAGTTGATAACCCATGGTACCTGGGACACAGTATGCCAAACCTTTGGAAGAAGGACATTTTTCATCCAGAAAGATACAGAGGAGTTACAAATTAAATTTAAAGCAAGGTTTCTCAGTAAAGTGCACTGATAGGAGAAACATAGAAGATACAACATAAAGGTAACAATAACTTTGTTGCTGTTGGGGAAGGTTATTTAAGGGTGTGAGAAGTACTCACCTGGTACTGCTTAAGGACTGGAAAGAATTCAGGAAAATACAAGGGAAACTGAAGTACCCTTCTGGTGCTACATAAGAAGTTAAAAATATTCATAGAGGATTTCTGGATAAAAGTATTACATTTGGGACCAAGTTCTGATTTAATATTAGGACTGTAGGTATATTCTAACCACCTTCAGTGGGAAGAACCAAAAGAAAATAGATTGTGAGGTAAAAGAAGATTAAACTAACTTTAATCTGTACAACTGAGGAAAGTAGGAAATTGGATACAATGAGGAAAACTGTGTAAATATAAAGCTTTCAATAGAAGTAGAGACTTTACCAAGAAGTGGAGTCACAAGTTTATTCTATCTGTTGTCTCGTTCAAATATTTTTTTTTCATCTGTTTATTAAGAGGTCAAACAATCAAGAACATGAGTACAAAACAACATTATTTGCAATGAAACAATGACAACACGTGCACAAAACATTGCATTGAGAAACCTCTGATTTTGTATGAGAGAGAGGGAGAAGGATGAAGATGAGGGAGAATGATAGAATAGAGAGATAAAGAAGAGAAGAAGAGGAGAGAAGAGAGCTCACTTGTACTAGGAGCGTATCAAGTATCACTAACCCATTCAAAATCATATGGTGCTCATGTAGTCGTCAAGTGGTTTCCACACCCTGCACCAAGACACCATTCTGTGAGCTTTAACAGCCATTATTTTCTCATATTTACTATATAAACAGACCAAGTTCCACCATAAATGGTGGGACAGCATATCACTTCATTTCCAGTTGGATAGGATATTATGGATGGCAGCATTAAGGAAAAAATCTAATAATGTACGAGAAGGGGAGGGAAGAAGTAAGGAGGGGTCTTTACCTTTAAGTATTATCAGGGAGTAGGTAATAGGCTGGTAAAGTCCTAAAATTACTGATATAATCTTCCATATTTGTTCCCAGAATAGAAATACATATGGGCAATGAAAAAGCATATGAGAGAAAGTGCCAGTGGTATCAGTACAGGTCCAACACACAGGTGTAGGAAGCAAACCAGCACAGTGCAGCTTTCAAGGGGTCCACAGTGCTCTATGGAGGACAAAGAAAGATGTTTGTGTTAGGCTGGAGGAAAGTGATATGCAAGTAGAGATGTGCTATACATAACTCCAGTCAACCTGGCTGGGGGCATTGGAAAATTCAGACAACCATACAGAATATAATTCTGTGGCAATTTGAGAGGACAAATTAGCTTTGAAAGACATAGATACAAGAAGCTAGATGACCCTTGGAGCCATAATTTTGATATATCATTAATAAGTGTGGAGTACATTTACCAAACAAAGCAGACATAGAGGAGATATGAAAGGTATTATGCAACTGAAGCCAGGCATAAAACTGAGAAGGTGGTAGAGTGAAATGCTCTTGTAAATAAGAAAAGAATACTAAGGATTCCTATTGCAGTATAGAGGAGAGAAACCATATCCCATTCTTTTGCCACAAAGGCCAGTTGAGGGGTGGACCAACAATTTTTATCAGGGGGTTATGCCAAAGAGGGGAAAATTTAGATGTCCTCCATGACTGAAATACCAATGGGCGAATGATGTCAAATTCCAAAATAGTTCTGTGGAGAGAGCAGGCTATGGAGTTAGCTGCATGTTTCGGTAGTAGGGGCACCCTGGGAAAATATTCCATGGGATAGGGAAGAAGAATTTGTTTCTCTATTAGGAGACACCGAGGGGGAATAATAGTTAGGGATGAAGGGGCGAAGTAATGATAGCCTTGTTGGAGGATAAACGCTTGCTATTAGGAGTAAAAATCCGGGAAATTTACACCACCACATGGGATAGCACACTTCAATTTCGAGAGGGATATATGAGGGGTTTTATTATGCCATAAGAAGTGGGTCAAAAGTTGATCAATATGTTTGTAGGAATCCCTGGAAAAATAGATAGGGATCATAGATAAGATATACATGATTCTGGGAGCAAGAACCATTTTAATGGTATCTAAGCACCCCCACCAGGATAGGTGGAGAGGAGGCCAATGTAGAGATGTATCCCTGAGATGATGCAATATTAGTGATTCACATTGACTAACAGTAGCTGTTGAATCCATGTGGAATCAGATACCTAAATATTTGAGGCCATTAGTGACTTTCTGTATAGGGAAATGAGAGAGACTAGTGAGGGAACCCATTGCATTTAAGGGCAGCATCTCAGTTTTGTGCCAATTGACCTTATAACCAGACATATCAGAATAGGTGGAAATGAGAGTAAATAGAGAAGCTAAGGAGGAGTCAGAATTTAGCAAAAAGATAAGAATGTCATCTGTATGCGCTGACAATGTAAAGGTTTCAGAACCCATAGTTATACCTTCTATGGATGCAGTCTGTCTAATTGCCAAGAGTAGTGGTTCTAGAGCCAGATTAAACAAGAGAGGGGAGAGAGGGAACCCTTGCCTAGTGCCTCTGTGGAGAATGAAACACTGGGATACTTGATTATTAATATATAAGACAGCATATGGAGAAGTGTATAGAAGATGGATCCAGGAGAGAAATTTAGGGCTTAAACCAAACCATTGGAGTGTTGAAATTAAGAACGGCCAGTCTACTCTGTTGAAAGCTTTCTTAGCATCAAGAGAGACAGCTATCACTGGGATTAAAAGGGTAGAAGCATATTCTTGCACATGGAGAAAAAGGTGAGTATTATTGGCAATCAGACTGTCTTTTATGAAGCCTGATTGATGAGGATGGATAAGAGAGCCCATCAAGTGAGAAAGTTTGGTAGCCAATATTTTTGTGAAAATGTTATAATCAGTGTTCAAAAGGGAAAAAGTCTGTAATTGGATACATTGGTGGTATCTCTGCCTGGCTTTGGAATCACCACGATACCTGCATCTGTAAAATTAGAGGATGTATCAAAGTGGGACAACAGAGAAGAAAATATGTATGGAGGTGAGGAACAAGGTCCTTCTGAAACCTTTGATAAAAGTCCATGGTAAAGCTATCGGGACATGGCGCCTTCCCTCCAGTGAGAGATGAAATGGCTGAAACTATCTCCTCCTGTGAGATTGGAGTATCCAATGTGGAAGCTTGAGAAGGCGTAAGTGAAGGATGAGAGATCTTGGATAAGAACTTATGAATTCCTGCTGATGAGGGTGGAGACTCCGATTGATACAGGGTATTATAAAAATCACAAAAAGTCTGAAGAATATCCACATTGGAGGTTAATGGTTGATTAGCTGAGGAAAGTACAGTGGCAAAGCATTTCTTTGCTGAACACTTTTTAAGGTACGATGCTAGGAGGCGACCACATTTATTGTTTTCGGCATAATATAAAGCTTTCGTGTGCGAGAGGCCTAGTCAAACCTGGGAACTTAACTGCTGGTTGTTCTGGTATTAGGCCTTAAGAAGTAGTGTTAGGTAGTAGACGTCAAGGAAGCCACATGTGCTTGTTCAAGGGCAATGACCGTGTCTTGAAGAGTTCGAAGAGCCACCTGCTGAGATCTCTTGATCCGGATAGATTGACTAATGATCTCTCCTCGGATGGTAGCTTTGAAAGCAGACCAAAGTGTTTCTGCAGAGATATCTGGAATTGTGTTTAGTTTGAAATAGTCTGTAATTTTGAGTTTGAGATCAGCAATGAATGAAGTATCCGCTAATAAAGCGGAATTAAAGTGCCATTGATGGTCAATCCGTATGGGAGAAGTAGTTCAAGTTTGAGAGTTACTGCTGCATGATCAGAAGCTAGAATGGGACAAATAGACATGGATTGAATCGCAGGTACCAGCTGACGTGAGACAAGGAAATAATCAACCCTGCAGTATGAGGAGTGTGGGAAGGAGTAGAATGTGAAGTCCTTTGTTGTGGGATGGAGTAGTCGCCATGGGTCAGATAAACCAATTGTGTCAAGAAAGTGCTGAAGTGTTTTGCCAGATTTAGAGATGCAGGGCTTTGTGGTAGTTTTCTTGTCCAAGAAGGGATCCAAAAGTTGATTGAAGTCTCTACTGATAATGCAAGAAGATGAATTCAAGGACAATAATTGTGCAAAAACAGAGTGTAAAAAATTATGGTCATCCACGTTAGGGGCATAAATGTTGAGAAGAGTGTAAGAATGATGAGCAATGGTGATATGGGCAAGGAGCCAACGACCATCCACATCAGCAGCCTGATGGAGAACTTGTGCATCTAGCCGTTTATGTAATAATCTAATGACACCTCTTTTCTTGTGTATTGCCAAGCTGTAAAGACCTTGACCAACCCATTGCTGTTTCAATTTGAGTGCCTCAGAGGCAGTGAGGTACATTTCCTGGATGAAGGTGATATCTGTGTGGAGTGATTGTAAATATGTCAACATCCAAGGCTCACATAAGAAAAAAAAATGACTATAAAGAAAAGTAGGGTTAAAAGATATTAAAAGGGGAAAGAAGACACCAATTGCCAATTAGACAAAGAATCATTAGTTGTCACAATGTTACAGTATAAAAGAACATTCAAAATAAACATTCAAAGGTTTCCACACCATAGACAAAGAAGCAAGCAAATTAAATTTAATAGCAACTACCTTTTTGTACTTACAATACATACAAATTGAATTCCACCAATAATGGTTGTTGAGTAATTCACTATTTTTCCATAACAATAAAATTAGGTGAAGGATAACTGCAAAAAAAAAAAAAAATCCGATAACTTCCTATAGGGAGTAGGGAGACCAACTGGCAAGGCCACTGCTTCCGTTATAACTATTCAGTATGTGAGCGGGTGATCCAATTGTAGAATCGAGAGATAATATCCCAAACTTGCTGCCAGAATGGTTATACTATGGGACAGAAAAATAACATGTGAGATAATGTAACTTTAGGAGAATATTAAACCCACCCTGTACAATTTCCAGAAAGTCCACACTACTTTATGAGAAATAAAGAAAAGAGGATTGTGTCAAACTGGAAGCTAGTGAAATATGCAGTGAAGAACACCAGAAGTAGGACCAATCAACATCATCTTTGAAACAATTAGATTCTTGAAGCCATAGATTCTATAACTCCAACAGAATGGGGAATTTTGTTTCCTTAACAGATTTATAAATCCTGGAAGCCAGGTGGCCAAAGGAGCCAAAATCTTGGTATAGTACATTCAGTTTAGGAAATGCTGAGAAACAAAACTGAAACATCAGGTTGGGTCTCAAACAACCATGGAATTGTAACCAGGCATAAAACTGAGATTTAGGGAGGGAATGATTAATCATTACTTCTGAAAAAGAAAGTAGTGTGTTGCCTTTCAACAGGGATGATAAAAAAACGTATACTGCTGTCTTGCCAGTGTTTCCAATTTAAGCTTTTGCCTTCAAGTCTGATTTGGGGATGAAGCCAAAAGGACGCCAACCGAGAAAACTGTGATTTAGGGGAAAAGGACGTTGACAGCTGATCATATTCCAAAAATGCTCTATAAGAAGAGCCTAAAATGGGATTTATTTTAATGGATTGAGAAAGAAACATCCCTGGGATTGCAACTAAGGGAAAGGAGAAAGCAACCCCTGTGCTATATTCAACCAATGAGCACTATCATTTAATTGAGGTACATCCGACATCTAGCCTTGTTGTCATATATAAAGCCTGATGGTAGCTATAGAAGTCCAGGAAATTTACCCCCCATTTCTTTTATCCACTTTTAATTTACTTATCACAATTCTTAGAGGTTTATGGTGCCAGAGGAAATGGAGGAGCAGACGATCAACTTTTAGAAATGTCCAGAAAAGAGAATGGGGACCATAGAAAATGTGTAATTTAAATGAGGAGCAAGAACCATTTTGATTGTATCAAGTTGTCCCCACCATGTAAGGTACATGGGAGACCAGTGAAATGTCGAGTCTTGGAGCAGTTGTAAAATAGATACTTTGCAGTGAATGAAGGTTTGAAGCAGATCATCAAAAAGCATATACCCAGATTTAAAGACCATTTTTCATTTTTTGGAATGGATAAGCAGAGTCATCCACATGTGCCCCTAACACATTTAAAGGAAGCAACTCCATTTAATGCCAGTTAACATGATAACCTGAAAAAGAAGAGAAAGCAGAAATGAGAGAAAACAAATGAGGAAGCGAGGATACAGGATTTTTGATATATAACAGGACATCATCTGCATATGCAAATAGCCTATAAGTAACCATACCAAATCATTTCCTTCAATGGCAAGATTCTGTCAAATAGCCAGCAAAAGGGGTTCTAAAGCCAGGTTGCATAGGAAAGGGGATAAGGGGAAGCCATCTGGTACCTCTATGTATCTTAAATCTTGGAGAAAGCCTGCTATTGATATATAAACAGGCCGATGGATGGCGATAAAGAAGCCTTATCCAAGTCAAAAAGGAAGGGTCAAATCCAAACTATTGCAATGTAGCAAAAAAATAATCCCATTCAACTCTTATCAAATGCTTTTTCAGCTTCTAGAGAGAGAGCTATCATTGACAAAGGGAAAGATTTAGCCAGCTCAAGAATATGGAGAAATAAATTGAAGTTGTTGGATATAAGCCAGGTTTTTTTTTATAAAACTGGATTGGTCAGGATGTATTAGATCTCCCATGATGGCAGCCATACAAGATGCAAGGATTTTGGCAAAACTTTTATGGTCAGAATTGAGTATGGATGGGAATCATTTTTATAACGAATTGAAATATCGTACGATATTTCTAAATTCGTTAATATATTGGGTAAAACAAGAAATGATCACTTTTCCCCCCGAATTTTCGTAAAAATTGTTTTTTGGGTTAGTGCGCACTAACGGGAGTTAGTGCGTGATAGGTCCCGTTAGTGCGCACTAACAAAAAACCATTTATTTTTGTTATTTTTTGTTATTTTTTGCTATTTTTGTTAATGCGCACTAACCCAAAAAATGATTTTTCACTAAAAACAAAAAAACGGGGATCCGCAGGAAAACGAGATTTTCCCGCAGCCAGATGATCCCGAAAGTGGGAACGATCGGGCACCCGATTCACATCCCTAGAACTGAGTAATTAAATAGATCTATAATTTGAAAAAAACTTAGGATCTCTCCCTAGAAACATATAGAAACATAGAAACATAGAAATGACGGCAGAAGAAGACCAAACGGCCCATCCAGTCTGCCCAGCAAGCTTTCATACTTATTTTTCTCATACTTATCTGTTACTCTGACTGCTGAGTTCAGGGCCCTTATTAGTAACTTTTTGGTTCTAATTTCCTTCCACCCCCACCATTGATGTAGAGAGCAGTGCTGGAGCTGCATCAAAGTGAAGTATCGAGCCTAATTGGTTAGGGGTAGTAACCGCCGCAATAAGCAAGCTACTCCCATGCTTATTCGTGAATGCAAATCCTTTTTTCCACATTTCCTCTTGTCGTTGAAACATAGAGCAATGTTGGAGTTGCATTAACCGTGTGTATGTTTATTGAATAAGGGTATTAATCACCAGGTAGTAGCCATCATTCCTGCTAGCCACCCCAATGCCTCTTCTCTTGCAGTTTTCTCATCTACACCTTTCAAGCTGCTGTTGCTTTCAATGAAAGACAGGATCCTCAGACTTGAGAGTCTTGCACTGGTGACCTCCTTTGAAACCAGCGTTAATGGGTGTTTTTTCTTTCTTACTGATGCTGCATACAACTGTATGTAAGATTGCCCAGTCTCTTTCCTCTACTGGTAGCCTTTCAACAGTGAATCCATTTACAGACAGCAAAAAAAAAAAAAAAAACAGGAGCTGCAACTTTATCACCTTCTGACAAGCTGACAGCAGCAGAAGAACAAAAGAGAAGGTTAATTTTTATCAGTAATATATATATATATTTTTTGCTGCTGTGCTGTTGGGAGTCAGGTGATGTTCTCTGCCCTACTAGTCAGGATTCTGTGTGAGCTGGTTGGGCTGATCTTGGAGAAGGGCAGTACAGTGGGCCATTGACAGAGCAAATGGAGATAGTGAGTGCCTGAAGAGGAAGGAGGAAGTATAAAGGTGGCAGCTGTAGGCTGGGTAACGGCTGGCAACAAGGGCAGGAATCTTACATGATGATGCTATAGTGCCCTTAGATAGCCAGTCCAGAGTAGGTGCTACTCTTTAAATAAGCACATGAGCAGTAGTAGAAGCATGTGTGTGTGTGTGTGTGTGTGTGTGTGTGTGTGTGTGTGTGTGTGTGTGTCAGAGTGTCTGGGAAAGTGAATGTGTCTGAGAGAGCACAAGAGTGTGTGCCAGAGTCTGAGCATGTCTCAGAAAGTATGTCTGATTGACAGAATACATGTTTGTGTGTGTCAGTTTCTGAGAGAGCGAATGAGTGTGTGTGAGTGTGAGCCATACCTCTTTTCCCTGCCAATCTTGGCATCACCAGTTATGCTGATGCCAGTGTGCAACAACATGGTTTTAGCTACTTTTTATCTAATCTGGAGACTTTTCACAGTAGATCTGGTCACTTTGTTCTAGTAGGACTTAGCAACATTGCATAAGCTTCAGAGCAGGGTGGGCCACCAAGACCTGACCCATTCAATTTTATCTCAGGGGCAGACTATCCCTGCCCACAGGCAGAAAGAAGATCCTAGCCACTGTGGTGGTGGTACTGCCAACTGATGACCTACCCATGGGATTCCCACCCCGCATGGGCAGGAAAAGGTCACTATTGCAGCGCAGGATGGTAACGTGCCCACGGAGTAGAAGATAATCCAGCAGGTGGGTGGTAAGTGAGGGAAGAGAAGGGAATGGTTGAGAGAGAATGGGAATGTGCATGTGTGTCTGTGTGTGAATGTGTGTGTATGGAGATGTGATGGGATAAGAGGTAGTCAGGCGGTCCTTAAGTAAGACAAGGCTCCTTCGTAGATGTTTGCCTGACTGAACTGCCACTTGTTACAAGTCTGCAAGGTTGGGAGGATCTCCCATCTCCAACAGCTCTAAAACATGTTGGCAAGAGTTTGAACTTCCCTCCACTGTTGTCTGAGATCCTTCTTATCAAAATCTCCTAGGTGGATTTGGGAACCACACCAATTTTTGGGTTGAGAATGTGGCTGGCATTAAGATCAAAGGTGACTCTGAATCTGAACACTCTGGAATCAAAGATTTTGTATTAATTATGACAAACACTTCTGCCAGGAGTGTAATTACAACTTTGTGGGTGAGTTGGGTTATTCCAGTTTCTGAGAGCATAGAATTTAGGATGCGACGAGCAATCCCTATCATGTGTTCCTAAACTCCCCCCATATGTGAAGCATGAGGAGGATTGAAAACACACATGCAATGCTTCTCACTCAGGTACTTCTCAACAGTATGACTGCTGATCTTCTCTGAGCTGAAGTTCAACTCCTTGTAGGTGTTCACATAGTTGGATCCTAGGGATGTGCATCGTTTTTTTGATGGATGAAAATATTGTACGATATTTTCTAATCCGTCAAGTATCGGGGGTCCCCAAAAATGATAGAAAAACCCCACGAAATTTTCATGTGGTTTTCTTATTGGTTTTTTTTTGGGGGGGGGGGGAGAAAGGGCACACAGAAAAAAAAACCCCAAACCCACCCCGACCCATTAGATCTAATTATTTACAATTTCCCACCCTCCTGACCCCCCAAAACTTTCATAAAATACCTGGTGGTCCAGCAGGGGTCCCGGGAGCGATCTCTGCCACTAATCAAAATGGCGCTTAATGCCCTTTGCCCTTACCATGTGACAGGGGCTATCAGTACCATTGGCTGGCCCCTATGTCATGGTAGGAGCAATGGGTGGCCCATGACATTTTTTAACATGACGCTGGCCATCCATTGCTCCTATCATGTCCGTGCGCACGTGCGTATGGGGATTGCCAACATTGCCAAGGACGCCAAACCTCGGCGTGAGGCCCAACGCGCAGTGGAAGGCCCGGCGACCGCCGCTGGAGGACGCCGGGACCTACAGGACTGGCAACTACCGCAAGGGAGGTCGTCCCAGGACCCGCTGTGGAACCATGAAGGTGAGCAGGCCCATGCGCGGGTTGGCCGCGGGCGGGGCGCATAACAGTTTCTGAGGGTGATACACCCCCAAAGTAGGTAGATACCAACAGTTCATCCTTTTTCAAAGATGGAACTGTCTCTGCATGATCATTGATAACATGTTTTGATAATGGCTCAAAGAGTTGTTTTGTGTCTGGTTTTCATTTTAATGTCTTCTGTAATGAAACAAGTCAAAAAAGAGCTTGATCTCTATTATTAGGGAGCTGAGTCTGGGTGTCCGAAATGGTAGAGGAAACACCAGCTGTTTGACTCATCTTTAAAGAATTATTTGTCCATGATTCTTAAGAACTCTTTATCTTCTATAGAAAGAATTGGTTTATCAGCATCTTTTGTTACCTCTAACACTGAGTTCCCCAAGTGTTCTCCCAAATCTGCAAGGGAGGAAGTCTGGAAGATGGTTAAGTAAGGGCTCAATTCCTTGTAACTGAGTCTTCTTCTTGCATAGGTGGTTAGGTCATGGCTTGAATAAGGAGGTTTGCCCATTCCCCAAGATGTTTGTAGCATTCACACTGACAATTGGTCTCTTTGTTCTGTTAAGGCAGACGTAACCTACTATCATCTATCCTAAGGCAAGTCAAGCATCTTGCCTTAACACAGAATAGTTGCTTAATATTGACACTTCTGTTAGTAATGCTGTTTTTCTCAGAGGCAGGCCATCCTTGCCTGCCAAGAGTCCATCAAGCCCAGCATCCTGTTTCCAACAGTAGCCAATCCAAGTCAGAAGTACCTGGCAAGTACCCAAGAACTAAGTATATCCCATGCTACTGATGCTAGTAATAACAGTGGCTATTTTCTAAGTCAACATGATTGATAGCAGATAATGGACTTCTCCTCCAAGAACTTATCCAAACCTTTTTTAAACACAGCTACACTAAGGGGCAGATTTTTAAAATTATGTGCGGGGGGGGGGGGTACATTTGTGATTACTCATCAGTGATTACTCACAGTGGCTAATCTTACCTTATGATTAATGCATTCTTGAAGGAATCTCCAAGCAATTCTTGTGTTCAACTGAAAAAAAAAAAACTTTCCTTCAACTTAAAAAGGATGAGCCAAGAAAGTTTTGAAAAAATCATAAATAAAATAAAACTCATCACAAGTAATGAAGTGGTTTCTTTAGCCATGGTGCATCTTCTAGCCATTCTCCTCCTTCCTCCAACAGACCCAGTCTCTGCAGCCTCCACTATCCCTTCCCTATTCGGGTGAGATGATTGACTTTATTGATAATCATAAAACAGGATAACCCACAAAAAAACCCTTGTTGGTTCAAAAATAACTGTTGCCAAAAGAATCTTTTCACAGCCACAGAACTTATCCAATCCTTTTTTAAACGCAGCTATACTAACTGCACTAACCATATCCTCTGGCAACAAATTCCAGAGTTTAATTGTGCGTTGAGTAAAAAAGAACTTTCTCCGATTAGTTTTAAATGTGCCCCATGCTAACTTCATGGAGTGCCCCCTAGTCTTTCTACTATCCGAAAGAGTAAATAACTGATTCACATCTACCAGTTCTAGACCTCTCATGATTTTAAACACCTCTATCATATCCCCCCTCAGTCGTCTCTTCTCCAAGCTGAAAAGTCCTAACCTCTTTAGTCTTTCCTCATAGGGGAGTTGTTCCATTCCCCTTATCATTTTGGTAGCCCTTCTCTGTACCTTCTCCATTGCAATTATATCTTTTTTGAGATGCGGCGACCAGAATTGTACACAGTATTCAAGGTGTGGTCTCACCACGGAGCGATACAGAGGCATTATGACATTTTCCATTTTATTTACCATTCCCTTTCTAATAATTCCCAACATTCTGTTTGCTTTTTTGACTGCCGCAGCACACTGAACTGACGATTTCAATGTGTTATCCACTATGACGCCTAGATCTCTTTCTTGGGTTGTAGCACCTAATATGGAACCCAACATTGTGTAATTATAGCATGGGTTATTTTTCCCTATATGCATCACCTTGCACTTATCCACATTAAATTTCATCTGCCATTTGGATGCCCAATTTTCCAGTCTCACAAGGTCTTCCTGCAATTTATCACAATCTGCTTGTGATTTAACTACTCTGAACAATTTTGTGTCATCTGCAAATTTGATTATCTCACTCGTCGTATTTCTTTCCAGATCATTTATAAATATATTGAAAAGTAAGAGTCCCAATACAGATCCCTGAGGCACTCCACTGTCCACTCCCTTCCACTGAGAAAATTGCCCATTTAATCCTACTCTCTGTTTCCTGTCTTTTAGCCAGCTTGCAATCCATGAAAGGACATCGCCACCTATCCCATGACTTTTTACTTTTCCTAGAAGCCTCTCATGAGGAACTTTGTCAAACGCCTTCTGAAAATCCAAGTATACTATATCTACCGGTTCACCTTTATCCACATGTTTATTAACTCCTTCAAAAAAGTGAAGCAGATTTGTGAGGCAAGACTTGCCCTGGGTAAAGCCATGCTGACTTTTTTCCATTAAACCATGTCTTTCTATATGTTCTGTGATTTTGATGTTTAGAACACTTTCCACTATTTTCCCTGGCACTGAAGTCAGGCTAACTGGTCTGTAGATTCCCGAAACGCCCCTGGAGCCCTTTTTAAATATTGGGGTTACATTTGCTATCCTCCAGTCTTCAGGTACAATGGATGATTTTAATGATAAGTTACAAATTTTTACTAATAGGTCTGAAATTTCATTTTTTAGTTCCTTCAGAACTCTGGGGGTGTATACCATCCGGTCCGGGTGATTTAGTACTCTTCAGTTTGTCAATCAGGCCTACCACATCTTCTAGGTTCACCGTGATTTGATTCAGTCCATCTGAATCATTACCCATGAAAACCTTCTCCATTAAGGGTACCTCCCCAACATCCTCTTCAGTAAACACCGAAGCAAAGAAATCATTTAATCTTTCCACGATGGCCTTATCTTCTCTAAGTACCCCTTTAACCCCTCGATCATCTAACGGTCCAACTGACTCCCTCACAGGCTTTCTGCTTCAGATATATTTTAAAAAGTTTTTACTGTGAGTTTTTGCCTCTACAGCCAACTTCTTTTCAAATTCTCAGCCCTGTCTTATCAATGTCTTACATTTAACTTGCCAATGTTTATGCTTTATCCTATTTTCTTCTGTTGGATCCTTCTTCCAATTTTTGAATGAAGATCTTTTGTCTAAAATAGCTTCTTTCACCTCCCCTTTTGACCATGCCGGTAATCGTTTTGCCTTCTTTCCACCTTTCTTAATGTGTGGAATACATCTAGACTGTGCTTCTAGAATGGTGTTTTTTAACAATGACCACGCCTCTTGGACATTTTTTACTTTTGTAGCTGCTCCTTTCAGTTTTTTCTAACAATTTTTCTCATTTTATCAAAGTTTCCCTTTTGAAAGTTTAGCACGAGAGCTTCTCAACTCCTATCAAAAGTTCATCTCCTCTCACTTCTCAAATTACTCATCACTTCTCCAAACTCCTGGGCCAATCTACCCTGGGAGCAGAAAGACCTTGATCAGCCCTTTAGAGTTCACTCCATAGAAGAAAGACAAAGACAGCCCCTCCGAGGAGGCAGGGGGAAGATCCCAATAATGTAAAACCCCTAAGCTGGAAAAATAAGGACAAAAATAGTAGAATGGACTACATGTGCACACTATCTTAAAACAGTGTGTACTAACCGCGCACTATTTCAATTTAGTGCTTATTATTTTGAGTTAGTGCTATTTCAATTTAGTGTGTAATATTTCAAATTAGTACACACTAGTTAGTGCATGCTATTTGAGTTACTGTGCACTAGTTTGTTATATTGTGCACTAAAAATGACAGATTTAAAAATGAAGAATGTATAAAAAAAAGTAAATGAAACAAAAGTAAGCTAAAAATGAAATGATAAAAAACATACAATGAAATATTTTGCCATGCACATCCCTATTTCACATTTACTTCAGCTGAGTTCCAGAATATAAAACCAATACAACATCACCAACATCATTAGACAGAGGTCAAAGCATGTTACAGATAGAACTGTTGAAATAGTACAACATCAATTACTTTTACTTCCTTTGTGACTCACAATAACCTGCCAAATCCACACAGGAAAACTTTGAGACCTTGAAAGGGATTTTACAGATTCCCCAACTCAAGCATCTCTCTGGGAACATACACTTCCAAGTCTTCCACAATGGTGGGACCTTTCTCTCTTCACAATCTTCTTGGCCACAGCCAATTCCATTAGGGACCCAGGACAGATCTGTCGCCTGTTTCCACACTGGGGAGAAAAACACCTCCAGCCTCAGGCCTTTCCCCTTCTGGGGGGAAAGACCTTGCAGTCCTTTCCTTGGGGATGAGCACCTGGGCATTCCACATGGGTCCCTGCAATCTCCCCAACTCCTCTTGCCAAACTTCAATTTCAGGATTATATAGTCCCAATTCCACTCCTCTTAGAGAATCACTCTGACACATATCATATCTTAATCAGCACATAAATCATCATCAAATCATTTAGAAAACCTCAGGTGGAGGTCAAGTGGACTCCCCTACCCAGAATCCTTTCCAGAGAGCTCCTCAGTGGTGCAGATCTCCATTTTGGATGCCTGTCACAGCCACACTGTTCCCTGCATTAGGGCTGATGGCAGCAGCTGCAGGAACAACATAAACCAGATTCAGAGCTGGGGCTGTGAGCCAGCATACATCACATGCCTTGTGACAGCTCAGCCCCTTTCTCCTCATGGGTTTCCTATTATCATGGAACCCATGCATTGGACGGTGTCTCTGTAGAACAGTGACTTACAGGCTGTGTGCTGAGTTTTATTAATATTGTTAGAGCAGCTTTTGCTGCCAATGCCAGCTCCATAGAAGATGCTTGCAGTGACAGGCCCAGATGGCAGCATGGCTGAGGTGGCAGTGGCGTGCCCATATGGCTATTCAAATTTTGAGACAGATGCAATTTCCTACCTTACCTATGCTTAAATCTTGAAGAGGTCTGTCCTAGCCTCTTGAGGGGGCTTCTTTTATCTTGGGAGTAGACCCAGAGGGTTTTTTTTCATTCTTGGCAGTTACCTCAGAGAGATAATCTTTGTTGTATCAGAGTGGAGTGAGCCCTGTCCTAACCAGCACTTTGTGTATGTTAATCGTGTTGAGTTAGCATGCATGCACATAGGCTATGTGTTACGGCTATGGCTGCTGTGCAACCGCCTCACCACCAGGGGTCCCTCTAGAGTTGGCTCTCCTGACAGGCCCAGTCTATCTCCCTTCTCCTCTCTATGTTCTGGGCTTTCCCTTATAACCCTGCCTGACAGTTCCCTCAGTGCTTCGGCATCGAGCTCACCTGGGCTCCCTGCTTTAGCCTTCCTTGCTTGCTGTGCGTGTGTTCCTTTGACCTTGCCTTGCGCGGCCTTCGGGCCTTCTACCTTGTCTTGCCTTGCCCTGCCTTGCGTGGCCTTCGGGCCTCCTGTCTTGCCTTGCCTTGCGTGGCCTTCGGGCCTTCTACCTTGTCTTGCCTTGCCTTGCGTGGCCTTCGGGCCTTCTACCTTGTCTTGCCTTGCCTTGCCTTGTGTGGCCTTCGGGCCTTCTACCTTGTCTTGCCTTGCCTTGCCTTGCCTTGCCTTGCGCGGCCTTCGGGCCTTCTACCTTGTCTTGCCTTGCCTTGCCTTGCCTTGCGCGGCCTTCGGGCCTTCTACCTTGTCTTGTCTTGCCTTGCCTTGCGTGGCCTTCGGGCCTTCTACCTTGTCTTGCCTTGCCTTGCCTTGCGCGGCCTTCGAGCCTTCTACCTTGTCTTGTCTTGCCTTGCCTTGCGGGGCCTTCGGGCCTTCTGTCTTGCCTTGCCTTGCGTGGCCTTCGGGCCTTCTGTCTTGCCTTGCCTTGCCTTGCGCAGCCTTCGGGCCTTCTACCTTGTCTAGTCTTGCCTTGCCTTGCGTGGCCTTCGGGCCTTCTGTCTTGCCTTGCCTTGCCTTGCGCGGCCTTCGGGCCTTCTACCTTGTCTTGTCTTGTCTTGCCTTGCGCGGCCTTCGGGCCTTCTACCTTGTGCTGTGTATGGTCTGAGGACCTTCTGCCCTGCCCTGCCTTGCTTACTGTGCGTGCGGTCCTACGGGCCCTCTGCTCTACTGTCTGTGTGTGTTTGGCCTACGGGCTCTCTGCCCCGCTTGCGGTGTGTGGCCTACGGGCCTTCTGTGTGTGTGTGGCCTACGGGCCTTCTGACCTGCCTTGCCCCGCTTACGGTGTGTGGCCTACGGGCCTTCTGTGTGTGGCGGTGTGTGGCCTACGGGCCTTCTGTGTGTGTGTGGCCTACGGGCCTTCTGACCTGCCTTGCCCCGCTTACGGTGTCTGGCCTACGGGCCTTCTGTGTGTGTGTGTGGCCTATGGGCCTTCTGACCTGCCTTGCTCTGCCTCCTGCCCTGACCCAGCCTGGACCCAGACCCTGCTAACTGCCGCCTGCCCTGCTAACTGCCGCCTGCCCCAGACCCTGCCCCAGACCCTGCTAACTGCCGCCTGCCCTGACCCAGCCTAGACCCAGACACTGCTCTTGCTGTCTGCCCTGACCCAGCCGGGACCCAGCCGGGACCCAGACACGGTTTCCAGCCATCCCTGTCTCTCTCCACCTGGAGCCACCCTTTTGGGTGGTGTTCACTACCCAAGCGTAACAGTTCACTACCCAAGCGTAACAGTATGAATGCTCTGAAGCCAATCTTTTTGTAGGCTTAAGCTAAAATTTTAAGTATAGGCCATTAAGTGGCATTTTAATGTACATTTTAGTTTATATATGTAAAAATGCTGTAGTAAAGTTTAATGCATAGACCTCATAATTGATATATGTCCCACAGCTCAGTAAATACATGTTCAATATTTTCATAAATCTGGTACCTTCTTTCTTGACTTCAGTCTGAAGTCTTGACAAAATCTTAATTCCATTCTCTTTGTTATTCCTAATTATACAGTTGTCAATCTGAAAACTTGCAAACAAGTGAAATTTGAAAACATTTCTAGATTTCTATTATGCTATTGAATGGATCATTGTTTGCTAGATTGCCAGGAAGAGACACAAGTTCACATGTTGCAAAAAAAAAAAAAAAATTGAGTCTTTAACAAACATGAAAAGAATTGGCAGGTATAGAATTATTTAATGTTTCTTTTACCATCCCATCAATTATCCTTGATGTGGAGAGACTCTTTAAATTGTGAAATCTTCCATCAAGAGGTTATAAGTAATCTACAATAAATATTCCAAAAAGAGATTTCCAAATTTGAATATATGGGATTTTTTTAAGTGTATTTACATTTTAGCTTAAATCTTACTTTTCATCCTT
The DNA here is from genome assembly GCF_901001135.1 of Rhinatrema bivittatum. Classification (NCBI taxonomy): domain Eukaryota; kingdom Metazoa; phylum Chordata; class Amphibia; order Gymnophiona; family Rhinatrematidae; genus Rhinatrema; species Rhinatrema bivittatum. Next base: position 522,959,332 of record NC_042616.1, read on the forward strand.
AGGTCTTTTGATTGCATCTTTTTTTTTTTTTTTTTTATCAAAAGGAGTTAAGCAAAAGAAGAATAAAATAATAAAATCATTGGTGATTCATTTCTTTGCAGGCAGTGAATAGGAAGCTCAGCATCAATGTGTGAGCACTGCAAGATGTTCCTCTGAATCAAAGAAGCTTTTTATCATCTGTCACTGAAACAAGTAGAATCACTCAAGACAAGTGGTGATGGCGAGATGGCGGAGTGTATGCAGGAAGCTAAGATATGAGGTAGCGTTCTGCAATTAGTATGGCTAGACACTTATTCATCTAGGATAATCATAGAATATCCTTCAAACTGATGAACAGGAAAAACCAAGAACTGGGATACTATACAGAGAGAGAAAGAGAGAGAGAGAGACGGGGCAGAAAGTGAAAAACATTTAATGCAGCAATCCGTCAGTATTGCCCATGGACATTTCACTTGATTTGAGACAAGCATAAAAAAGGATTGGGGATTGTAAAGACAGGAGAGAGAGAAGAGAGAGGTAGGTAGAAAGAAAAAGGGAGGAGAGGCATGGAAGATTGACCTGTCATGTTAAATCAAGCTCTTGAGTTTTCAGAATAATTTAGGAAGCTCCTCTGACTGCATGTTTCACATTAGCAGTTCCTTCACACACACACACACACACACACACACACCCTGTAAAGTGACATATGTCTACAATGTATTTCATCAGATATTGCCCAGTAGTCTGAAAAGAATGGAAGCGTTAAATATATTATATCTCCTAAAAAAAATTAAAGTTTTCACCTGCTCAAAGCTGTGGGAAATATACAGAGTATTAATAACCCCACCTGCTTTGTCCTGTTATATCAACACGCTTCACCTAGACGAGGTACATTTTAACATCATGCTTGTAACAATCATACTTCAATCTTGATTTTAACTGAAAGGAAACAGGGCAGTTCATGAGAATAATATCTGAATATTCAACTTAAAAGGTGAATACTGTCCGACAATAAAAAGGGTATATCTATTCTAAGAAAATTGCCCCAAAAGGTCTTTCACTCTGAAATGGTCTAATTGTCAGTATTTTATAATGAGTATTATGAGAAACATTTGAATGTGGATAAAGACAGAGATAAAAGTTCAGTTAAGAAAGAGAGAGCCTTTGAGATAAAATCTGTAGAGATTATACTAGCTTATCAGAGGGACTTGTGATCCCTTTCCTGCCCTGCTTCTGTATTCTTAGCACAGAGATCTTCAGTGGGCTCTTAGCTTCTATACAGCTTCCCTAGAACATCAAACACACTACTTCAATGTGGTGCTCCAAGTCATGATACCTTGAGCCTTTTCCATGAAAGATAACGAACAGCCTAGGTAAGTGTGTGCAAATTTTAAAGCCATGGGTTATTTCTGGCTGTAATCTCTTACACAGTGGTTTACTTAAAGCTTGATTCAGCCTCTGCATTTTGTTAGGTTATTTAACTGCATGAAAGTCACTTTCCCTGCCTCTCTGGGCCTGAATATGCTATCAACATGGAGACACTTGATCGACTCCAAGGAAGTGCATTTTTTTTACAACCATTTGGTTACAATCATAATACCTACCTACATTAACTTTCATAACATGATCAGCAACTCTGTTATCCATCTCTTATCTAAGCAATCTCCCGGGGGGGAGAGAGAAGGCCAGGGCTTCTCTCTCCCCCCCCCCCCCCCCCCGGGGAGACCCGGCGACGACAAACGCGGCGGAAACGGGACGCATAAGAAAAACCTGTAAGCACAAAAAAACGCGCCGTGCCGAAAACGGGATCCCCGCCAACCGATCCAGCTCCTCCAATAGGAGCCAGCCCTTGAGGGGCTTTAAATCGATATCCAGCCGGCGCCATTTCTTCTTCTTCTGTGCGGTGATCGGGGAAGGCCTGCGCTGTCAGCGCCGAGCCCCACCGGGGGAAGGCCAGGGCTTCTCTCTCCCCCCCCCCCCCGGGGAGACCCGGCGACAACAAACGCGGCGGAAACGGGACGCATAAGAAAAACCTGTAAGCACAAAAAACCGCGCAGTGCCGAAAACGGGAGCCCCACCCACTGATCCAGCTCCTCCAATAGGAGCCAGCCCTTGAGGGGCTTTAAATCGATATCCAGCCAGGCGCTGCACGCCGAGCGTCGCGCGCCGAAGGAGCACGACAAAGGGGCCTGCCCCTTTGTGTGCTCCTTAGTGTAGCCCCGCAGTACAGCCCCTATCTTGAACTCTGAAACTGCTCAGCCCTCCGATTCTCAAGCCGGTCAACCTCCCCACCCCACGTCATTGCTGTTTGCAGCTTTTCACTCCAACTGGGAGCGGCTGTAACCTGTCACAGGTCCCATGACAACCCCACTTCCTGCTCCTACACTGCAGATCCTCCAGAGAAAGTGTAATACCGCACTCAACACTCAACCAGCATCAGACAACAACCGCCCAGCACCCTAACTCAACATTATTAACCTTACCATTCTACAGGTTAATACAACATGTTAAAGTTCCTATCTTTTCTTCTTCTTACTCCTAGTTGTACGTATCCTTGTTTATTGTAACTGTATTTATAATATGTATTTATAATATGTATATTACATATTTTGTTCTATGTTCCGGTTATTACCCCATTGTTTACTGTAAACCGGCTTGATGTGATGTTATCACGAATGCCGGTATAGAAAAAATCAAAATAAATAAATAAATAAATTCCACCAGCACTCAACCTCAGTATTCAGCCAGCACTCAACCTCAGCATTCAACCAGTACTCAACCAGCACTCAACCTCAGCATTCAACCAGCATTCAACCTCAGCATTCAGCCAGTACTCAACCAGCACTCAACCTCAGCATTCAACCAGCATTCAACCTCAGCATTCCACCAGTACTCAACCAGCATTCAACCTCAGCATTCAGCCAGCATTCAACCAGCACTCTACCTCAGTATTCAACTCTACCAGTACTCAACCAGCTTTCAACCTCAGCACTCTATTAGCATCAGACATTCCTTGTCTCCAGACCCAATCAAGTGCATCTTCAGACTAAACCTCTTCCAGAATTCTTCTCATCATGCACACTTACAACATCCCAATCATCCACAACCAAAGGAGAACCCCCTCAACTAACACCACCAATGTCATACGAAAAAGAATTATCCCTATCATGACATCACCATTGAACCAATTTCTAGGCCTCACGCTGCTCTCAGTAACCCTCTTCAATGCGCAATCCTTAACCAAGAAGACACATATTCTCAATGTTTACCTCCTGGATTCCAACCCAGACATCTGTGCCATCACAGAAACCTGGTTAAAAAACTCGGACATTGCATTAACCAACCAACTACCTATCCAATCATATGACATCTTCACCTTCCATAGACTCAAAAAAAGAGGAGGCGGACTTCTTTTAGCCACCAAGAAAGAACTCAGACTGACCACACATGCAATCAAGACAGAGTCCAAACTGGAATTGGGTCTAGTCAAATCAAAACATCTACAAATTCTGTTAGTCTACGCTCCCCCGGGAGTTCTAGAAACAGACCCCTCACCTCTCATAGAATCCATTGTGAAATATATCAACGCAGACCTTCCAACAATGATTATGGGAGATTTCAATCTCCATACAAATGCAATACCTCGTTCTGCGAACTGCGAAGCCCTCCTCACCACCCTCGGCGCTATGGGATTCACTCAGACCATCAACAGCCCCACACATAAAGCTGGACATACTCTGGATCTAATATTCATCAATTCTAATTTCACTTGCACAACAGAACCCACCTGTACCTCTATACCTTGGTCAGATCATTTCCTGATAGAATCTTCCTTCTCCACATTCAAACAGACTCACACCTCTCCACACCTCTCTACCATTCAATTCAGGAAAGCATGTCAATCTGATATACTCAGCGATCAGCTCTCCAAAGAACTCTCTAACCTAGACTTAGCTAACCCTGAATCAGCACTATCCTCCTGGCAAAAGATTACAGAAGCAGTCGCAAACAAATGGTGCCCAATAGTCTCCAAGTCAATCAACCCAACAAAAAAGGGAAATCAACCCTGGTTCAGCACCGAACTTAAACAGATGAAACAGAACCTACGCCATAAAGAAAATAGATGGCGCAAAACCCCCAATACATCTACCCGCTCAGCATACAAGGGATTCTTACATCACTACAGGACCGCCATTCTACAGAAAAAAAAGGAATACTATGCAAACAAAATACACCATTTCCAGTATGATGCACAAGCCCTATTCTCTTACGTAACACAAATCACTAAATCTACCCCCCCCCCCCACCTATACCAGACGAACAAGCTCTTTCCAAAGCAAACGAGCTCGCTGCATTCTTTCAACAGAAGATCTTAAATACCCTCGCCCTCCTTCCTCCAATTACAACACCTCTCAAGTTAGGCGAGTATCCCAATTCTCTTACTCGACCTAAATTTGACAGATTCGAATCAATCTCCACTAAAGAGATTGAATCCCTCCTAAAAAGCCAGAAACCATCTAGCCATCCAGCTGATAATATCCCATCGAGACTCCTGCTGCTCATCCCAAACACGATCTCAGGACCTCTGACCAGCATCATAAACAGCCTTCTAACTCAAGGATGCTACCCAGACAATCTAAAAACCGCCTCACTCAAGCCCCTCCTCAAGAAACTCAATTTAGACCCAAATGTACTAGCTAATTTCAGACCCATTTCTAACCACCCATTTCTTGCCAAACTAACGGAGAAACTGGTAAACTCCCAGCTTTCTGAATACCTAGAAGACCACAAGATCCTATACTCATCGCAATATGGTTTCCGCAAATCACGCAACACGGAAACCCTCCTCATTTCACTTACAGACCATATAATCATGGGGTTAGACAAAGGTCACTCCTTTTTATTAGTTCTGTTAGACATCTCGGCGGCATTCGAAACCGTCAACCATACCATCCTGCTGGATTGCCTAGCAGATATCGGCATCTCCGGATCTGCCCACGACTGGTTCAAGTCCTTCCTCAGCAATAGGACTTTTAAAGTCAAAATTAACAATAAAGAGTCACCCCTAACAAAATCAACCCTTGGTGTACCACAAGGATCCTCCTTATCTCCAACCCTCTTTAACATATACCTCCTCCCCCTCTGCCAACTGTTAACAGACCTAAACCTAATTCATTATCTGTACGCAGACGACGTGCAGATTCTAATCCCCATAACATAATCAATCTCAAAAGCGCTCACCCATTGGAATAACTGCCTTCTATCCATCACTAATCTACTCAACAGCTTAAACTTGGTACTCAACGCCTCAAAGACAGAACTTCTCCTCATCTCCTCAAACAAAAACAATATATCCCCTCCATCACCACTCAATTCTCTCATTGCCTGTAAGCAGGTTAGAGACCTTGGGGCAATTCTAGACAATCGATTAAACCTAAAGAAAATGGTCAATACAACCTCCAAAGACTGCTTCTACAGACTTCAGGTTCTAAAACGACTGAAACCACTCTTATTCTTCCATGACTTCAGGACAGTCCTCCAAGCGCTTCTATTCGCCAAAATAGACTACTGCAGTGCCCTTTTCCTAGGCCTCCCCAAATCCACGACCAAACCACTGCAGATGATACAAAATGCGGCAGCGAGATTGTTGACCAGTACAAGCCGCGGCGAACACATCTCACCCATACTCAAGAACTTAGATTGGCTACCAGTGAATTTCAGAATTCTATACAAATCAATCACCTTAATCCACAAAACAATCCATCATCAACTTCAACTCGACCTGGAAATCCCTTTCAAACTCCACTCCTCTAACAGACCAACTAGAGATATCCACAAAGGCACTCTGAAATATCCCCCCACTAAAGCCTCCCGCCTCTCTACGACCAAAGACAGAGCTTTTTCGATAGCAGGCCCATCTATCTGGAATAGCATCCCATCAAATCTCAGATTAGAGCCATGCCTTTTAACTTTCAGAAAAAGACTTAAAACCTGGCTCTTTCACCAAGCCTTCTCCGATCCACCAGTCTTTCACTAGTTGTCCTTCAATCTAACCCAGTCTGGTATTTATACTCATGAACAATGGACTCTGATACCTCTAGGTTAAACTTCCAGGTTAAAGCACCTTTTAAGCTTTAACCCGTACGCTCTTTGGTAATACGTTGTAATACGTTATATTTATTTCCTGCCTTATCTTCCTTCCAGCTTGTTGCAAGCTTCCAAGTTCTCTTCCCCTGTTGATTGTAACTTGGTCTTATTCCTACCTATTGTTATCTTCGTTCACTTGAATTGTTACTCCAGTTATACCCCTTGTTAAATGTAAACCGATCCGATATGGTTATTTACTATGAAGGTCGGTATATAAAACTGTTAAATAAATAAATAAATAAAATTTCCCTTCAATCTTCAAATCCCTCTCTCTGAAATACTCATACACACACCTGTACTTCAAATTCATCACTCTGTCATCTGCAATACATGCATAGCAGTGCACAAAAAACCCCCACAAGCTCATGCCCCACCACCGCTACCTCATTAATTGGACACAGACATCAATACAGCCATCAATGTTTTGGCCCCCAAGAAAGCCTGCAAAACTCATGTCCTAAGTCTATAGCTTGCTTTACTCTAGAATTAAAAGAACTAAAACAAGCTGGAAAGAGGCTAGAAGAAAAATTGAGGAAATCAGCACTGCCAATCAAAAGAGATGACTGCAAATTACATTAAACCTACTACAGCAGAGCTATCACTGAGACAAAGAAAGCTTACTTCTCAAAAAAGAGTAATCAAGCAAAAAACTCACTCAGGGAATTATTTGAGACAGTAAACAATTACTAGGATCTATCCTTTTTCATGGCCCTACCATGGTGACTGAGGCTTACTATAATAAACTTTTTTCTTAGAAAAGATTACACTTACCTGAACAAATCTATACTCTGGCATGGGACATGATCTACTGCTAACTCACCAGCTCATATCATTACCTCTTTATGCCCCCTACTAGATAAAGATATTGACACTTTTCTATTCAACCTAAAAGCTACAATATGTCATGAGGTCAGACCTGCCCCCTTCTGGATAATCAAACTGTTGAGGAGGTGGACCCTTGGCTATTAATCAAGTTTACTTAGGGAATAGCCACTGCTATTAATTGCATCAGTAGCATTGGATCTTCTTAGTGTTTGGGTAATTGCCAGGTTCTTGTGGTCTGGTTTGGCCTCTGTTGGAAACATGATGCTGGGCTTGATGGACCCTTGGTCTGACCCAGCATGGCAATTTCTTATATTCTTATGTTCTTATGAGTTATTTAGGGTTATTCCCAGAAAAACAAATCTTAGAGGAAATATAATTCATCTGTGCTTCATTAGTCATGGACCTATAAATAGGCTATTGGGATTTATAACACTAGAAGAGGGGAGAAGTTGGATATCTTCTCCATCTCTGCACAATAGTCGCTTCACATTCCTTAATGTGGAAGTAAACCAGGCTGATTTTTTATTGAAGCAATGATGTACCAATCAAAATGGTGTGGTGCCAGTTCATCAGCTACACTACTTTATGCTGCCTCCCACTCAACCAGATTCTTATCCAGTCAATCACTTTAGGGCAAAACCAAGGTCTCTCAATTTGTTTCTAAGTTGCCTGTGTGGAACTGTGTCAAAAACCATGATGGAATCCAAGTACATTACATATAACACTTTCCATATCCAACTCACTGATCATTCAATCAAAGAAACTGATCAGATTTGTCTGACAAGATCTACTTCTGGTAAAACTATGCTTCCATGGATTTTACAATTCACTGGATTTCAGAAGCTGCACTATCTTCTATTTGAGCAGCGACTCCATTAGTTTATTCACCACAGAGGTCAGACTGACTTGTAGTTCCTAGCTTCTTTCTTACTTCTATTTTTGTGTGTTATGTTTGGCGGCTCATAAGTCTGCCCAATGAGACACTGCTTACCCCCACCACTGACCAACTCTACTGGAGGCCTCCTGCTGCAGCAGAATGCTGCTGTCACTGCACACTGCCAACTGCCACTGATGCCGCCAGGCCGACGCCTTCCTTAAGGTGAGTGTGCACACATAATATAGGTTCCATGGCAGGAAACTTGAGTGGTGCCTCCTGATGACATTAGCACAACCTGGCTATGTAAGCAAGGGCCCTGCAGCATTCCCTCGCCTCAGCAATGGGTCTCCTGACTTGTAGTATGTGTTGCTTGCATGTTCCTAATTCCTATTCTCCTGCCTTCCTGAGTCCAGTCTTGTCTTCTAACCTTGCTTCGTCCAGCCTTGTCTTCCAGTCTTGCTTCATCCAGCTGCCCCTGGTCCAACCTTGCCTTATCCTGTCCATCTCATCCAGTGTCTTCTGTGTGTCCTTGTCTACCCTTGATCTGACTCTTTAGATCTTGACCTCTTGTCTGGACCTGACCATTCCTGCTAGCTGCCTGCCTGTTGTGTCCGTCGCTGTCCGACATCTCTGCTCCACCCACCTTATCTCGTTGGTGACTCTCTTCGGGGTTGATGGAAGGCTAGCTGCTGCAGTGTCTCCAGGCTGTCCTCCTCCGGCGTTCCCGGACCGGCTTGACGCTGCAAGCCGCCATGTTGACCAGATGCCTAAGGGTGCGCGCGTGCGTGCGCGCGCAGCCCGACTGATGTACCAGCATTGGCGCAAACCTCAGGGGCATCCCCCTGAGATGCTTCACCACCTCCAGATATTTAAGGTCTCAATTTTCGCTAACAAGACGAGTTAGCAAGGGATTGGATTACCTAGCTTCCTCCTGGTTGCTGCAGATGGGATTCGCTCTCCGCAACCCTAGCTGCTCTGCCAATGGCACGGATACCCTGTCACATGGTAAGGGCAAAGGGCCATCGGCGCCATTTTGATTAGTGGCAGCCGACGGCCCGGGAGCGGGAGATCGCTCCCGGGACCCCCACTGGACCACCAGGTACCTGTAAAATGTTTTTTGGGGGGTTGGGAGGGTGGGGGAAGCAAAGGGATTAGTTTTAAAGGGTTGGGGTGGGTTTAGGGGTTATTTTTGTGTGCCGTTTTTCCCGCCCTCCCCCAAAACGATAAGCAAACCCCCACGATCAATATCGTGGGGTTTTCCTATCGTTTCGGGGGAGCCCCCGATTTCTGACGATTTTGAAAATGTCGACGATATTTTCAATCGTCCGAAGCCCGATTCACATCCCTATTGAGTTGTCATTTCAAACTTCATCGTTAGCACACACCTATTTAGGAATTGTGTTCCATTTTAAATGTTATATATTTGTATCATATCCACTTGTTACCTTTTAAGTATTTATTTGTTCTTATTTTTTATGTAAGCTATGTAAGTCTTTTAGTTTTTTTTTTTTTTTGTATTTAAACATTTTTTTATTGGCAAATTCCAACAGAAAGAAAAACCGTACAGTGCCAAGCACCACAAACATATACAATACTACATATCAAGAATGGATTCATAAATCTTAACAGAATGCGTTATATTCAGCATTGCCAATGAGTTATAACCCACATCCCATTGTATCCCATCCCCTCCCTCCCTCTTCCCCCCCCTCACTACCCGGAATGAACAGTGCACCGTAATCGAAGCACATCAAGCAAGTATGGACATGGACATTGACATTGAGGACCTATGGGAAATAAGTAGATATATAAATACAAAATAATGTGCAAGTACCAACATGCAGTTACAAGCGGTCAAATACAAGCACCCGAGGATAGAACTGCTGGCAAGGAAAAAACCAAAAGCAGGAAAACAGGTTGGTATGAAAATCATGGGTGTAAAGAGCATGGAGCGTACAAAAGGACCCAGCTCCAAGGCCGCATCACGCTGCATAATCAATTATGAACCTTGAGACTGGAGCCAAGTCTGGTAAGGGGACCACACCCTACAAAAGGCAGGTAAACGATCATGATGAAGAGCAGTAAGTCTACCCAGTTGGTAGTATGAGTGAAGGCGCTGAAGGATACCCGCCACCGAGGGACCCAAAGCTTGTTTCCAATGCAAAGCTATTTCCGCCCGGGTCGCAATAAACACTTGCAACACAAATTTATGTGTGTACTTGGTGCAATTTGGTAACGGGAGACCCAGTAACGCGTTCCATGGTTGTGGCGCTATGGGGGTATGCAAGACGTGTACCAACCAAGCGGTCACCCCCTGCCACACCGCAGTGATATTAGGGCATGTCCACCATACATGATAGTAAGTGCCAATAGCTCCACAACCCCGCCAACACTGATCCGAGATGGACGGAACAAAGCGGTGTAGCCGCTCAGGCGTATAATGCCATCTATAGATCAACTTATAACAATTTTCCTGCAGGCCCGTAGAGAAAGAGCATTTGTGCGCCATAGTGTATATAATATCCCAATCCTTATCGTCTAGGGCACGGGAGATATCCAATTCCCGATTGGTACGAAACTTTGGATGACTACAGCTTTTCCCATTAATGAAAGCATAAATTTTGGAAATAATACCCTTAATGGACTCAGCATGTTGGCAGTAGATTTCAAACAAGGTACTCTTATTCCGCAGAGCTCCCGCTCGCAACTCCCTGTGAACAAAATAGTGTAGTTTAGCATAGAAGAGAAAATCACGATTTGTCACGGGGTACAATGCACCAAGCTGTTCCCTAGTTAAGAGGTTACCCTGTTGTATAACATGACCCAGTCTATATATTCCCGCCCCCGTCCAGCTCTTAGCTGGGCCTGAACTCCACTCACCTCCCTCCACTGTAGCAGTAAATAAATGGGACATTAAGGAATAGGGCTCCGGCCCCACCAAGATACATCTCCACTGCCGCCATATCCGCATTGTGGTGGCCAGGGCAAATGGCATCTGAGGGATAGGGCACCAGGTGGCACAGGGTTGCCAGGGCACAGCAGAAATCGGCATTTTCCCCAAAAAAGCTTGCTCCAGCTTCACCCACTGAGGAACGTCGTGTGTACTATGTAGGGACACCAACGCCCGCAGCTGAGCCGCACAATAATACCAGGCCAGGTTGGGAAGATGAAGCCCCCCTCTCGATCTAGGTTGGTAGAGCGTAACTCGAGCGACCCTAGGTGGTCGCCTCCTCCAGATGAAACGACACAGGATTTGTTGCCATTTCTTCAACAGAGTAGAGGAAATGTAGATAGATGGGAATGGTGGTAAAAAAATAAAGGAAGCGGGGCAAAATATTCATTTTAAGGATGGCCAATCGACCTAGCCAGGAGTGAGTGTGCCTCTGCCACCTATCCAGATCCCCTTTAATAGAGGAGATAAAGTCTTTTAGTTTTTAAGTAGTAATCGTTATTTGTCTATTGTAGCCCCTGAGGCAGCCCCCATGTGGGGGGCGAAACTCGGCCCGAGTCGGGCATTGCTTGTATTGGATTAACAAGTCTCCTAAATAAAGCATTTTAACGGACATTACCAGGCATCTATTGTGTGTGCTGTCTACTACACTAAGCCTGACCAGTGGTCCCTCTCGGGATTTCCCCCGAGGGCGTAGTCACCTGCCACTGGTCCAAGGATCCACCCTCAACTATTCTAAATAACATCTTATTGCTATCACTCAGCAGAGCTTTAATAACATCAGATTGCTACTCCCAGCTTTCACCATAGAGAATGAATAACACTGCCCTGACCTTGGCCTGTCTCTGACTCTGTTAGTCTGCTGCCTGCCCTGACCCCGGTATGCTTCTGGACTCTAGTTCTTATCACCACCCTAGGGACTCGCCTAAGTCCTGCCAGCTGCCAGAATCCAAGGGCTGGTATGAGTGAAGCTCCAGACTGTCCCATTGCAGGGTGCATTCACCAGCTGCTGGCATTTTCCTTGTCAGTTGACCTTCAAGGCTGCATCAACCGACGCAACAGCATAAAGGGCCCACACACCTGCTATCCATCACATTGTGAAGAGGAGCCACATCTACCTGTTTCCAGTTCTCTGAACCTACTCCCAACTCTAAAGAAGCATTAAAAAAGAAATGCCTGCAGACCTAACAGAACTTCTGTAAATTCCCTTAAAATCCTCCAGTGTACCCCATCTGGGCCCATTACTTTATCGACTTTTAGTTTTACTAACCCCTCATGAAGTCTTCAGAAAATTGTTTACAATTTACCTAATTTCGAGTCCGATTTATATCCATTTTCTGTGGTGCTACTCCTGGCCTTTTCTTAGTGAACACCAATCAGAAATATTTATTAAGCAATTCTGTTTTCCCCTTTATCTCTGAGTCTCACTATGCCAATTTTGCACTTCTTTCTATCACTAACATACTGTATCTAAAAATGTCTTGTCCCCTCATTTTATCAAATTTGCAGTTTTCTCCCATTTTAACAAATTTATGTTTCCTGGCGTCTAGGCCCATCGCCTTTGAATGAATCATTTACTGCCTGTGCTCTAATAGTGGATCTCACCATTCAGTGATCACTATACCCCGGATGATCATCCACTATGATGTTAGAAACACTGTCCTCATTGGTAAGCACCAAGTCCAGGATCGCCCACTCCCATGTGGATTCCATTGCCAGTTGATGAACAATTCTCCCTGCAGAGAATCCAGGATTTCCCTGCCTCTAGAAGACACTGCAGCCAGGATGTCCAAATCAAGATTTGGCCGATCACTTAGCAATAGTGCCCCCCTTGTCAGAGCAATTTTGTGAATATCCACCATTAAATCTCTATTTATTCTGCTTGAGAAGGAGTTCTGTATATTATACCAATGTACATGAATATTCCATTCCCTCTTTCCAAATTAACCCAAAGTTTCACCATCTTTCCTCATAAGCCCTGTAGTTCTGTTGATTTAATGTTATTTTTTTATATATAGCACCACTCCTCTTCTCTTTCTTACAATCCTATCTTTCCTGAATATGTTATAGCCTGCACCCCTCCTGCCTAGTAAAGAGAAGCCTGGGTCCCAGGCCTAACTGGCTGAGCAACCTTGAGTCCCTCTTATCTCCACTCCCACATACCCAAGCGTGGAGCAGAATCCAAGCCCAGCATTGGCCTCCCTGAAACCCTATGACACACCCACCCCCCAACTTCTGCCCGTCAAAATTTTCCCAGGCCAGGGACCACCCCAATCCCCACTTACCCCCATCTGTAGTGATCAGCAGGAGCAAAGCCCACTCACTTCTGCCCTCATTCATTGCATACCAGAAAATGTCACTGGAAATCTCTGAGTCTGAGTGACATCAATTTTGCACCAGGACACCCTGCAGACCTGCAGTGCCATTTGTAAAATACCAAGAGTGAAGTCAGGAGTGAGTAGGCTTAGCTCCTGCTCTTTCAAATGCCAGATACCATGGATGGGGTAAGTGGATGCCGGGGAGGTCCCTAGTGCTTGGAAATTTTATCGGGCAGAAGTTGGAGTCAGAGGGGCTGAAAGAGGCCCTGGTGAGGCCTAGTCAAGCAGGCCTAGTACCTGGGCTGGATTTGGATAAGCAAGAATAGGGGGTTGAAAGGGCCTAGAGACCTGTGCCCCAGGCCTCTGTTTGCTGGGCAGGATGGGATTTAGAGGTCCACAAAGAGGCCCTTTTATTATGTTTGTTTTGAGGTTTGCTTTGACCATTTAATTCTTTATTTTGGTTCAGGAAATTAAACCAAAAATTAAAAAAAGAAAAGAAAAAATTAACTTAAATGAACATTTTACATTTGCACAAACGTAGGACTTTATTTCCCGTATAATATTGTCCTTTTTACCCATTTGTATACAAGTGTTTAATAATTTATTTACCTGAGGGCTTTTATCACCCATCCTTAATAATTCTAGTTTAAAGTCCTCCTCAGTAGGTTTGCTAGTCCATAAATGTATATTATTTATCCCTCTGCCTGGCTAAGGGGACAATGTAAGAATGTGCACTTAGCAGAGAGCACAGTTTAGCCTGCAGTTGTATGCCTATTTTTGTGTGCAAAGTTTCCTGCAGCAAGGAGATTTGCATGCACAAAATTTGCCAAACATTTGCCCAAAATATGATTCATGTGCATAAAAAAATATTTTCTTCATTGATGTCGTTTGTGCATATAAATCATATTTTGTGAGCAGAATTCCTGATTTGTGTACAATAACCATGTTTTCTGCTCAGAAAATATGTTTTTATGTTTATGTGCACAAATCATTTTTTTAGTATGTGCTAAACATTCTCTTTATACACACTTTTAGATTTATGTGCATTTTTTAACTCCTGATGCATTAGCATAACATTAGTTTACTGTATCAAGAGCTAACAAAATTACCATGTGAGTGAAAAAAACTGTGTACTGAATTTCAGCACACAATTTTAATGCTCAGCAAATTAAAGAAGCCCCTAAGAATTAATTTTTAGTTATAGTTGGGGGGAATGGAAGGTAGCAAATGTCCTTTTGAAAGGCAATCAATCCTTGTTTATGGCCTGGTACCCATGGAAACAATGGACAATTTGGACTTTTCTTTCCATGGAAATTCCATGGAGGTGGACAGAGATTCTTGGTGCCTTATAGTTTCAAATAACTATGATTAAAGCAAATGATTCTATTGACTGGAAGCCAGTATTGTGCAATTGGCGAAACAGCAGTGTAACAGGTTTGAGTGGCTATCAGGATGCAGCTGGTGGTTCTAATGGGACAGCGGTTCAAGAAAAGATGAGGCGGGCTAAGGTCAGGACTGAAAGCAAGCAAAGCAATGTAGAAGGTCAGTCCAAGGTGAAGGAAAAGCAGGGCAGGCAGGAATCAGGGCACCCAAGGAGACAGGAACAAGGAAAATAAGCACAGAGCAAAGACAGGGCAAAACTGGAATAGGGTGCAAGGCAAGGTACAGACCAGACAGACGACGCACCAGAGGAACAAAGACAGGAACAAGGCAAAACAGAGGCTATTCAAGCAAGACACCAAGGCCAGGACAGGGACGGTCCTGAATAGGTACAGTGTAGGTCCAGGCAAGGCAAATCAGAAACAGTATGCAGGGCAAGATGGGGATCAGACAAGCAAGGTCAGAAAACAGGCAAGAGAGCCACTGTGAGGCCACAGAGGAAACAGAGCTAGCAATCAGGCAGGAGGGCCACTGGAAAGCCACACCGGAAACAGGAAGAAGGATCAGGCAGTAGGGTCACTGGGAGACCACACAGGAGAAAGGGAAACAAATGGACAGGAAGGCCACTGGGAAACACACAGACAAAAACAAAGTTAAACATGCACAAGCAAAAACCAGAACCTAGACAAGGCAAGGTAAAGCAATTAGGTGGCCACAACAGGGAGTAAAGGAGACTCAATGATGAGAAAGAGGGCTATGAGTGAGACAGGCTTAATGCAAGCCTTCACAGGTCAGACTGCAGCCCACCAGGGCTCCTCCATAGCAGCCAAAATCATTACAGTACCCTCCCCCCAAAGAGACAGATTCCAGACACCCCTCAGAGTGCCTTCTCCACCCAGGTTGACTTCTGGATCAATGCCTTGAACTGAGTCAGAGGCCAGTTGGAGCGAAGCGCCTGAGGCAGAGACTGAATCCAGCTGGGCACAATGTCAATAGCAAAGTCAGAATGTGCCTGGAGCGGAGTGCCTGGATCTGAGTCAGAGCCTGGAGGTGGGGTGCCTGAATTGGAGTCAGAGTCTGGATCAGAGAGCCTGGAAGTGGAGTACCTGAAACAGAATCAGAGTCTAGAAGCAGAGTGCCTGAATTGGAATTGGATCTGCAATGCAAGAGGGTGTAAAACAAAGTCTGCAAGCAGAGTCTACAGAGCTGTGGATGCTAGTACAGAAACTGGATTCACTGAAGCTGCTGGGTGAACTCAATAGAGATGTGAATCGGAACCGGAATCGGAACCGTTTCCGGTTCCGATTCACATCATGATTTTTTTTTCGTCCGGCCCGATCGTGGTTTTGTTTATCGGCTGCGCCCGAGCCGATAAACAAAAAACCCACCCCGACCTTTTAAAACTAATCCCTTAGCTCCCCCCCCCCCCCCTAAACCTTTTACAGGTACCTGGTGGTCCAGTGGAGGTCCCGGGAGCGATCTCCCGCACGTGGGCCGTCGGCTGGCACTAATAAAAATGGCGCCAATGGCCCTTTTCCCTTACCGTGTGACAGGGTAAATGAGACAGCTTTAGCAGGAGAAGGAGGGCAGCAGGAGAAATGGTTAGCAGACAGCCAGCAGTGCACCATGAAAGTAGATTCAGAGGAAGACTCAAAGCATTAGCTACAGAAACTCCAGTCCTTGCTGCTTGTTTTATTAAGCCAATATTCTCGGTTTTCTAAAATCATATATCATTACCCCCCCCCAATTCCTTCCCACCCACCTGCAAGGATTCTAAACATCAGAATACACCTCTGCCCCTCTCCCTAAGCTCTCCATTCCCACCCTGACACCTTTACTTCCATTGCTAGGAGCAAGGGACCCTCCTTCCCACTCCAGGTGCATCCAGCACTGCTATGAGAGAGACAGCGCTGGATGCTTACAATTTTTTCCTGACTTACTGGGCTTAAGGGGAATCCTGAACCCGTTCCTGTGGAGTTTGTCAGGCCTCATCTTGCTGTCACGGCTATGTAGATGGGTTAAAAGTAATCCCTAGGCAGGAGTAGTACAGGATTCAAGAGCTGGGCAGTAAAGGATCTTTTGCTTGACCAGGCCCCCTTCCCCTTGAGTTGAGCCCACAGATTCTGGTGGCCGGCAGAACTGCACCGGCAGGCCGTTTGCGCAGGGGTTCAAGCAGAGACAAGGCAGGTTAAGGTCAGGGCTGGCAGCAAGCGAAGCGACGTAGGTCTGGCTGGGTCAGAAACAAGAAGGTCCAGTCCAAGGTGGAGGAAAAGCAGGGGAGATAGGAACAGGGGAAATAAGCACAGAGCAAAACTGGAACAGGGCATAAGGCAAGGCAGGGACCACACAGACAAGACACCAGAAAGATAAAGAAAGGAAGAAGGCAAACCAGGAGCAGGACAGGAAAGACAGCAAGGCCAGGATAGGTACAGGACTGGACAGGTGCAGGGCAGGACCAGGACAGGGCAAAATAGAAAAAGAATGCAGGGCAAGACAGGGATCAGACAAATAAGGACCGAACACAACAAGCAAGAGGGCCACTGGGAGGCCACACAAGAACCAGGGATAACAATGAGGCAGGAGGGCCGCTAGGAGGTCACACAGGAACCAGGGATAACAATGAGGCAGGAAGGCCGCAGGGAGGCCACACAAGAACCAGGGATAACAATGAGGCAGGAGGGCCGCAGGGAGGCCACACAGGAACCAGGGATAACAATGAGGCAGGAGGGCTGCTGGGAGGTCACACAAGGAACCAGGGATAACAATGAGGCAGGAGGGCCGCAGGGAGGCCACACAGGAACCAGGGATAACAATAAGGCAGGAGGGCTGCTGGGCGGTCACACAGGAACCAGGGATAACAATGAGGCAGGAGGGCTGCTGGGAGGTCACACAGGAACCAGGGATAACAATGAGGCAGGGGGGCCGCAGGGAGGCCACACAGGAACCAGGGATAACAATGAGGCAGGAGGGCCACAGGGAGGCCACACAGGAACCAGGGATAACAATGAGGCAGGAGGGCTGCTGGGAGGTCACACAAGGAACCAGGGATAACAATGAGGCAGGAGGGCCGCAGGGAGGCCACACAGGAACCAGGGATAACAATAAGGCAGGAGGGCTGCTGGGAGGTCACACAGGAACCAGGGATAACAATGAGGCAGGAGGGCCGCTGGGAGGTCACACAGGAACCAGGGATAACAATGAGGCAGGGGGGCCACAGGGAGGCCACACAGGAACCAGGGATAACAATGAGGCAGGAGGGCCACAGGGAGGCCACACAGCAACGAGGGATAACAATGAGGCAGGAGGGCTGCTGGGAGGTCACACAGGAACCAGGGATAACAATGAGGCAGGAGGGCCGCTGGGAGGTCACACAGGAACCAGGGATAACAATGAGGCAGGAAGGCCGCAGGGAGGCCACACAGGAACCAGGGATAACAATGAGGCAGGGGGGCCGCAGGGAGGCCACACAGGAACCAGGGATAACAATGAGGCAGGAAGGCCGCAGGGAGGCCACACAGGAACCAGGGATAACAATGAGGCAGGGGGGCCGCAGGGAGGCCACACAGGAACCAGGGATAACAATGAGGCAGGAAGGCCGCAGGAAGGCCACACAGGAACCAGGGATAACAATAAGGCAGGAGGGCCGCTGGGAGGTCACACAGGGATAACAATGAGACAGGAGAGCTGCTGGGAAGCCACACAGGAACCAGGGATAACAATGAGACAGGAGAGCTGCTGGGAAGCCACACAGGAACCAGGATAACAATGAGGCAGGAGGGCCGCTGGGAAGCCACACAGGAACCAGGATAACAATGAGGCAGGAGGGCCGCTGGGAGGCAACACAGGAGACAGGAACAAGGATCTGGCAGGTGGGCCACTGAAGCCTTCATGGGGGACAAGGAAGGAAACGGACCAGAACAAAGTTAAACAGGCACAAGCAAAATCATGAACCAAGTCAAGGCAAGCTAAAGCACTCAAGTGGCCATAGCAGAGAGAAAAGGACACTTGATAATGAAGCTATGAGAGGGGTGGGCTTTTAAGAAGGGCTGAATCTTCTGTGACACAAACTAGGCGGTTGACTAGAGCACAAAGAATTTGGGGGCAGTAAAATGCTTCCAGTGTGATGTCTAGAGGGGTCCTGTACCGCAGCCGATACTGTGAAAAGAAGGGAGTGCTGTGCTGGAGTCACTGTCGTCCGAAGTTAAGTTTGGGGAGGAGTGGGAGAAAATTACCAAGGGATCAATTAGGGGCCAAATATGCTTGCACCAGCCCCGCTTTTAAAGCATGGCAGGGTTCCCTCATGTGCCTTCAGGCCGCAAAGCCTGTGCAGCTCAGATTGTAGCCCATTGAGGGCCCGTCCAGGCAGGAGGACCGCACAGCAGCCAGGATCATTACAGTGAGATTTAGATATCATTTTTTTCCATGAAGCAAAGATCTTTTTGTCCACATGGAGAACTCAGAAATCAACAGGGATTTATTTATGTATGCTTATGATTTTATTATCCACTTTTTGGAAAACAAAATTCACTCACAGTGGTTCACAGAATAATAAAATAGCAGCTTTTTCTACAAGCAATTTTTTTCTAGGCAAAACCACACTGGGAGGATAACTTTAAAACAAGCGCTTGCCCATATTCACACATACATGGGCTCTCACAGTCATTAACATGTATTTTATATTGTGCGTGTGCATTTGTACGTACGATATAAAATATGTATAACTTTAATATAAATGTTAAGTACGGTAAGATCCTGTGATGTGGAGTTAATTGCCATCTTCATTACATGATATTACAGATATTAAGGTTTTTAGAAAGATATTAAAGGCCTTTTTGTTTCAGGCAGTTTTTTGGTGACGCAGTTAGTAGCTGAGGGCAAGTGCTAAGTGATGGATTATTGCTTGTGATATATTAATGTTTAATCATTTTACTTTGAATGTTATTTTAATAAGTTGTAACCTGCTTAGCTCAATAGATTTATTATATGCGGGCTCTAAAGTGTAAGTAAATAAATGTTGTGCCTGTATGTGAACATTCATTTGTGTGTGGTTGCATGTTTGCATGCAGCATTGCGTGTGCACCGTGCATGTGCACACGTCTGCGACATGCAACTTCCAGTTCTTCTGGGGAGGGCTTATTCCATGATGCCATGGTAGTAAGACAGCCCAACTTCTCAACCAAGGACGTCACCTGCCCAGCATCCCTGATGGTGGAGCATGTAAGGGAGCTGTTCCTGATCCCAGGAGTATGGAGGAACCTCCGCCAGAACAAGGACGGCTGGTGTCTGCTCTTCCATTTTATTTAACCGAGTAGCTTTTACCCATGTGGGATAAGTAGAATGCAGGTAGTGGGGGTGGGGGCACGTAAGGGTGTGCATGGTGGTTACTTGGGGGGGTATTAGTGGTGTGGGGGTAACATAGTAATGATAGCAGATAAAGACTAAATCTAGTCTGCCCAGCAATTTGCTTATGGTAGTAACTGCCATTCCATACAGGTTACCCCCATGCATTCTGTTAAGGGTAGTAACTGCCACTCTATGCAGGTAACCCCCATGCAGAAATGTTACATCATCCCTTTCTTTAAGTCTTTAGGCATCCGCAGTGTTTGCCCCACGCCCTTTTGAATTCATGAACTGTTCTCATCTTCACCATCTCTTCTGGGAGGGCATTCCAAGCATCCACCACAGTCTCTGTGAAGAAATATTTCTTGATATTGGTTCCAAGTCATCCCCCCCCCCCCCCCCCCGAGCTTTATATTGTGACCCCTAGATCTACCGTTTCCTTTCCCGCTGAAAAGGCTTGAAGTTTCTGTATCGTTAATACCTGTCAGGTATCTAAAGGTCTATATCATATCTCCCCTGCACCTCCTCTCCTCTAGGGTATGCGTTTTTAGATCTTTCAGTCTCTCCTCTTAGGTCTTATGAAATAGACCCCACACCATTTGGGTCATCTTCCTTTGGACTCTTTCCATCCTGTCCCTATCCCATTTCACATACGGTTTCCAGAACTGAACACAGAACTCCAAGTAAGGTCTCACCAAGGATCTGTACAAGGCACTATCATTTCCCATTTCCTGCCATTTATACCTCTCTCAGTGCAGCCCAGCTTCTTTCTGGCTTTAGCTACTATCTTGTCACATTGCTTTTCTGCCTTCAGATTGCCAGTCAAAATCACCCCAAGGTCCCTCTCCTGGTCTGTGCATGATAGCCTTCTGCCCCATCACATACAGCTCTTTTGGATTACCGTACCCCAGGTGCATGACTCTGCACTTCTTGGCACTGAATCGCAGCTGCCAAATCTTCACTTCAACCACTCTTCAAATTTACTAAAATCAATATTCATTCTCTACTAATGTCCACTCTGTTACAGTTAATAGTATCATCTACAAAACGTAAAGGTTTTTTTTCTAACCCCTCCACAATGTTGCTCACAAAGATATTGAACAGAACCGTAAGTAAAGCTGATCCTTGAAGCACTCGACTTAACACTGTTGTCTTATCAGAGTGGGTTCCATTTATAATTATACTCTGTTTCCTCTTAGTTAACCAGTTTGTAATCCACCCAATCCCAAGCTTCTCATCTTTTTCATGAGCATCCTATGCAAAACCATAATGAAAGCTTTGCCGAAATCCAAGTAATTCACATTGAGCATTCTTCCTTGATCCAGTTCTCTGGTCACTAGGGGCATAAAGAAGTAAAAGATTTTTTGCATTTCATTATTTGCTTTCTTTTTGCAAGATGTTTTCCCATGAATTTTGTTTTCTGTTTGTTTTCAAACTAAATGTAACAATGAAATAAACATTATAAATTTTAAAAAAATGGAAAAAAAAAAGAAATGGGGCCTCCTTGAGGCTACATGTCCCCATCACCCATCCCTCCCACCCAAAAAAATGCCGGGGCCAGGATTCTCCCCATCCCCCAATTAGCTAGTCTGGGAAGGAATCTGATGCAGATGCCTACGCCCAGGCTGAAGTCTCAGCCTAACATAGGACTAGGCCATGGAAGGTCACTGCGACCTCAGCCTAGGTCCTATGGAAGGCACTTGCTTCAAGGCTTGGTCTCGATGCCAGAACCCGACTGAGAGGCTGGGTCCCAAAGCCTGGTCCTCAAACTAGGCCTTGGTCCAATGCCAGGGGCTCACCCAAAGACTAAGGCCTGATGTATGGGCTGAGATCCAGACTCAGGCATAATGCCGGGGCATGAACTGGTGGCCAGGTATTAAGCCTGGCCCTTGGCCTAGGCCAGGGCCCAGTCCCAGGTCCGATACTGGGACCCAATCAGGAGACCAGGTTCTGAATCCTAAGCCTCTGCCTACTCCAGGGCCCGAGCCCTGGCCCAACACTGGGGCCCAGCCTAGAGCCAGGGTCCTGACACATGGGCCTTGGCCCAAGCCCAGGCCCAATGCTGGGGCCCCTTCAGGAGACTGGGTTATGACAGCTGGCCTTCAGCTGGAGCTCGGGCCCATACCAGAGGCAATGTACTGACACTTGGTCCTTGGCCCAGGCCCATAGTCCAGGTCTTGGAGGTCCTCTTCACAAGTCTTCTGTCTTCTTTCTTCTACTTGAAATGATGTTATCCACTGGGGATGCACCAAAGTAAATTAAGTCAAGTGAAACCTCCCCAGCAGCAAGCGCCATTTTAATGTATGGCTGCTAATTGAACTACCATACATCAAAATGGTAACCTCTGGTGGGGAGGATGTGCTGATCTTAGTTTACTCTGGCATGACCCTAGCATATGGCATCATTTCAAGAAGACAGAAGACCTCTGGAGAGAACCTCCAAGAACTATGCTCCGGGCATGGGCATGACCCTGGCCTGAGACCCCAACATCAGGACCCAACCTCTGGGCAAGACCCCAGAGTTAGGCCTGGGCTGAGGCCCTGGCATTGGTCTTGGGCCTGGGCCCTGGTCTAGTCTGAGGCCCAAGTGTTAGGACCTGGCCTCTGGAACAAGATCTGGTGTTGGCCCTGGGCCCAAGCCTTAGCCTAGGCCAAGGCCCAGAAGTCAGGACCCGGCCTCTTGGCTGGGTCTCCAGTGTCAAGCCTGGGTCCAGCATCAGGATTGGGCCCTGGTGTCAGGCCTGGACTCAGGCCCTGGCCGAGGCACAGGCATCTGGAGATGTCCTCTGGGCTGGGCCCCAGCATCTGGTGTCAGCCCTGAGCCTGGGCTGAGACCCAGGTATTAGATCTTGCTCTCGGCTGAAGCCCAAGTTTCAGAACCCGGCATCCATATTGGGCCCTTATATACGACCTGAGCCCAGGCCCTGGCCTAAGCTGATTTCCAGGCATTGGAACCCAGCCTATGGACTGAGCCAGGATGTTGAATCAGGCAAGTGAATACATTTTGGGGGCCTGGGTCTTTGCTCAGATCTCAGCTGAGCCCTCAGTAACAGGTCAGGGCCTAGGCCAAGACCAAGACCCTGGAGTCATGCTGTAGTGTAGGCTGTGATCCCTGTTTTGGGTCTCGACCTTTTCCCAAGGCAAGAGCCCAACTTTTTTTTTTTTTTTGAGTCTTAGATTAAAGCTCTTAGCTGAGAGCAATCAGTCACTCCTTGCTGTTCAAATTAAATGGCCCCCTCACCCTCTTCCTCCAATGGTAAATAAGACTAGAACACTAACCTGATTCAAGGTATTCATCAGAGTTTGCCTAGTAGCTGGAGGTTGATCTGAAGTGTAATTGTCAGTAGCTATATCCCATTCATACTAATTTAAGAGGACAAAGGGTTGAGAGGGTAGAAGAAAAGACATTCTGAGTAGAAAATCTAGACAGGATATATTGTGCATCACAGGACACACATAAATGACTAGGAGATACATACTGCCAAATATAAGGTCCTTTTTTGCAGATGGAAACAAATACTGTGCACAGGGAATAAGGCCAAGTCCTAAAAGTATTTATCCAGACCTCTGATTATGTATTCATCCACACATTCCATGTGTTCCTAAATTCCAACATGTACCTTGTGGTGGTGCATTAGCCCATGGATCCATGGCATCAGGGTTGGATGGTCCTGCCATGTCTTTCCCACATTGCTCTTTCTAGAAAGAGAATGGGCCAGATTCTGCTTTTCTTCCTAGAACAGACCAGGGACATGCAACCCAGTCCTTGGACCACACCTAGGCAGTTAGGTTATCCACAATGAATATGCATGAACTAGATTAGCAAACATTGCCTGTATTGTATGTAATCAATCTCATGCCTTATCATTGAGTATATCCAGAAAACTTGATTGCCTGGGTATGTCCCAAGAAATGGGTTGAGATTACCAGATATAAACTCTCTGTACTCATGAGTAGAAAGAATACATATATACCACAGCAATAAGGAGAAGCAATGTGTGAAAGTTACATGTGTATATGCAATCAACAATAAACTTGCATAATTTTAATATCTATTTTGAGGGTGATATTCAGCATGATTTATCTGGGTAAGTATAGGCTTATCCTAGTGGATAAATATCCGCCAGAAATCAGTGATAACCAAATAGCTGGATAAGTACTTATCCATATAAGATTTTAGTTGATAATAGTGGTAGGTGCAAGGGCATTACAGGGAGCAGCTGAGTTAACTAGATAGGTTATATGGTTAACTCCATTATTCAGAGTTAGCCAGATAGCTAATCCAGATAACTCTGGTTGGCCCATAAACCTGTCCTAAAGTTATCCAGATAAACGTATCTGTCTAACTTTAAGATAGCTGGATATATTAAGTAACGTGGTCAGATAAGTCCGAACTTGCATGGCTGATGATTTTTACATAGCATTTGTGCACATATTTCCACACTGGTTATAAAATAAAATAGAAACCCAGGGTGTGCCCATATTCATGGGCAAATGAGTGCTTATGAGCACCTTTGCAATTGCTCCTTTACGTTTTTTCTAATCACTTTCCTCATTTTATCCTTATCTCCCTTTTGAAAATTAAATGCTATTGCAGTAGATTTCCATAGTATCTCCCTTCAAATTTCAAGTCAGATTTGATCTTGTTGTAATCGCTATTTCCAAGTGGCCCTTACACAATTACCTCTTGTAGCAAATCATGTTTTCCACTAAAGATTAAGTCTAAAATAGATCCCCCTCTTACTGGTTCTTGTACCAGCTGCTCCATGAAACAGTCATTTATTTCATTTAGAAACTTTACCTCGTTAGCATGTCCTGATGTGGCATTTACCCAATCAAAACTGGAGTAATTGAAATCACCTATTATTACTGTGTTACTAATTTAATTAGCTTCTCTAATTTCTGTTAGCGTTATAACATTTGTCCATTAATTCTGGGCAGGATACCCTCACTGTTATTATAATCCCCTTCTCACATGGAATTTCTATCAATAAAGATTCTGCCACACATTTTGTTTCCTACAAAACTTTTATCCTGTTTGACTGTTTGACATAGAGTGAAAACCCTTCACCAATTTGATACATCCTATCATTGTATTTGTACCCTAGTTTCACAAAGTACTCAGTCATTGACTGGATAGCAATGACTCAGTCATTGACTGGATAGCAAAGATAGGCAGATTAATTTATCCAGCTAACTTTGAAGGTATATTCAATAATGCAGCTACACTATTAAATATAGTTGGCTATCTTAAAGTAGGGATGTGCAGCAGGGACAGATTCGTCCCATTTGGTATTCGTATTCCTGGGGAGCCAAATCTGTTGCATCCGTTCTCGGGGGACCCCGATCCATTCATTAGTTACGTATGTATTCATTTCCCAAATAAAACCCCATCCCAACCCTTTAAATTTAATTAGCTACAACCCCCCAACCCTCCTGACCCCCCCAAGACTTACCAAAAGCCCCTGGTGGTCCAGCGGAGGTCCTGGCACGATCTCCTGCACTCGGGCTGTCGGCTGCTGGTATTCAAAATGGCGCCGATAGACTTTGCCCTCACTATGTCACAGGGGCTACCGGTGCCATCGGTCAGCCCCTGTCACATGGTAGGAGCAATGGACGGCCGGCGCCATCTTGTGCTCCTACCATGTGACAGGGGCCGACCGATGGCACCGGTAGCCCCTGTGACATAGTAAGGGGAAAGGCTATCGGCACCATTTTGAATACTGGCAGCCGACGGCCCGAGTGCAGGAGATCACTCCAGGACCCCCGCTGGACCACCAGGGACTTTTGGCAAGTCTTGGGGAGGACTCCTGACCACGAATACAATGAATAGGGACATATACATTGCGGACTGCCAATATGTCGAAAACAAATGCAGACCCCTATCTTAAAGTTAGCTGGATAACTTTAACTGGTTAACCTTAGAGTAGCTCTTTGGACTGACCAGACTTAGCTGGTTATGTTAGTCAGCTAACTCTGAAGATTGGAGTTAGCCAGATAACTTAGCTGGCTATCTCAACTCTTTCCAGGTACACTCTTGGAACATCCTAACTTAGGTCCTGATTCATCAAGGTTGTTCTTCCATTTTGTGACTATGGGAAAAAACCTTGATGAATCAGGCCCTTAGCTTGAAATTCTAGCTTGCAAGAAATTAGCTGGATAAGTATCCAAATCTTTGTTTAGTCAGATAATGTCTGAGTTATCCAGCTAAATGCTTTTGCAGATGGACCTTAAGAACATAGGAGTAGATTTTTAAAAACTGTGCGATCACGTACTTTTGTTTGCGCAGCAGGCGCAAACAAAAGTACGCTGGATTTTATAAGATACGCGCATAGTCGCGCGTATCCTCTAAAATCCTGGATCGGCGCGCGCAAGGTTGCCGATTTTGGGCAGCCGGCGCGCGCCGAGCCGTGCAGCCTGCCTCCGTTCCCTCCGAGGCCGCTCCGAAATCGGAGCGGCCTCGGAGGGAACTCTCTTTCGCCCTCCCCTCACCTTCCCCTCCCTTCCTCTACCTAACCCACCCCCCCCCGGCCCTATCTAAACCCCCCTACCTTTGTCCACGGATTTACGCCTCCCGGAGGGAGAAGTAAATCCACTCGCGCCAGTGGGCCGCTGGCGCGCCGAGACGCAACCTGGGAGCGGTTCTGGAGGGCGCAGCCATGCCCCCGGACCGCCCCGGGCCGAAACCACGCCCCCAGACCCGCCCCCGAAACGCCGCGTCCCGCCCCCAAAATGCCACGTCAATCGGCCCCGCCCCCGACACGCCCACGACAAAAAATCCCGGGACTTACGCGAGTCCCGGGGCTCTGCGCGCGCCGGCAGGCCTATGGAAAATAGGTGTGCCGGCACGCAAGGCCCTGCTCGCGTAAATCCGGGCGGATTTACGCGAGCAGGGCTTTTAAAATCCGCCTGACAATGTTTAAACATGCTTATATCCACTTTTAGTTTTGCCCAGTCTACTACTTTCTATAGACTTTCCCAACCATCTAACAACTCCTTGAGGTACTTCACCATTTTTAAATAGTTAGTTTTCTTGAAATTTAGGACCTTTGCCTTTGAATGAACTTTCATCTCTTGTGCTCTACTTCTGAACCATACCATTTGATGATCATTGGATCCCAGATGATCATTAACTACATCATCAGACATACTGTTCCACAGGCAAGCACCAGGTCCAGTATTGCCCCTTCTTTGTGGGATCCATACCAGCTGACATAACAAGTCTCCTAGAAGCAGGTAAATACTAGATTCTCTGCAAGAAGACACCACAACCAGGATGTCCCAATCAACATGAAATCCTCCAACAATAGTACTTCCCCTTTCATAGCAATTCTGTGAATACCCTACATTAAAACTCTGTCTTCTCTGTCTGTGATGGAGGTCTGTATATTGTGGAAATGACATCAGCATACTGCTCTAGCTGCTTCTCAAATTTGTTTTGTTTTTTTCAGATCCCTCCCTTGAGTTTGAATTATTCTGGTTGAAAGATCGGCCTACAATCGGTAATTGTGTTGATGAGTGTTAGATGAAGCCTGGCAGCTTTACTCTTTCTTGGACAACCCTGTGCAAAGCTCCCTTTATTCAACTATTGCGTTCTCCTTTGACAGAGTATACGGACATGATCTTTGGTCAATGGACTGAAAACCCTTTAGCAGCATTATCAGTTGATTTTCTGGGCCTCTATCCTTCCTGACACAGCCCATGTGGCGAAACACGGTCCGTCTCGGGATACCGAAACCTCTTTGCAATTAATCATGAATAAAAGGTAGAAATGCTTAATTTAATGCTCTTTTCACTTCATTTATTGATTAATCTACTATAAGTATCCATGAACTCTTAGTGATATACTATCCTTACTTGTGGTGTTACACTGATAGAGTATACCGCTCAACGTCCCCACTTCCTATTTGCTGGTCTGCATGTTATACCTATATAATAAAAAC
Source organism: Rhinatrema bivittatum (assembly GCF_901001135.1). Lineage (NCBI taxonomy): Eukaryota > Metazoa > Chordata > Amphibia > Gymnophiona > Rhinatrematidae > Rhinatrema > Rhinatrema bivittatum. The sequence goes on from NC_042616.1 coordinate 522,987,090, forward strand.
ATTCACTACTCATATACATAAAGGGGAAGGTTTTATAATTTTGCGCGAGATCGTACTTTTGTTCGTGCACCAGACGCGAACAAAAGTACGCTGGATTTTATAAGACACGCGCGTAGCCGCGCGTATCTTATAAAATCCAGGGTCGGCGCGAGCAAAGGGGGTGCACATTTGTGCAACCTGCGCGCGCCGAGCCCAGCACGCGCTGCCTGTTCCCTTCCCCTATCTAACCCACCCCCCTGGCCCTATCTAAACACCCCCCTTACCTTTGTTGGCAGATTTACCCCTGCTGAAAGCAGCCGTAAATCTGCGCGCGCGCCAGTGGGCTGCTGGCGCGCCATCACCTGACCCGGGGGCTGGTCCGGAGGCCTCGACCAAGCCCCCAGGCCGGTGCCACGCCCCCGGGCCCGCCCCCGAAATGCCGCGTCACACCCCCGAAACGCCGTGTCATTCCCGGAACGCCCCCGACACGCCCCTTTTATGAAGCCCCAGGACTTACGTGCGTCCCGGGGCTGCGCGCGCGCCGGCGGCCTATGCAAAATAGGCGCACGAGGGCCCTGCACGCGTAAATCCGGCCGGATTTATGCACGCAGGGCATTTAAAATCCGGCCCTATATTTCTTCAAGAATCCTTATCATCACATTTATTGTAGTATGAAATTAGAAAGCAACTCATAATTAAGCAAGCATCAATAGTTGATAATTTGAAAAAATTGCAAGCGTCAATAATTCAATAATTTGAAAAAATTGACACTTGTAATTTTGAATATGCTATTCCAGATTCGACAAGGCTTTCTTTGGTGACTAATGCGATAGCACTAGTCAGACGCCCCTGAAATAATGATTGGCAAAACATGGTGCCATGTTGAGCTTGAGTGCTTTTTTTCTGAATAACAAAATGCTTCCTGATTATAAGCATTGGAAAATATTAAGGGAAGTGCATTTCACTTTTATGAACTTTTATCTGCAATTCTCAAAAGAAATTTCAAAAACTATCAGGTAATTTCAAACAGGACTCATGATTACAAATGACTGATTCAATTCAAGTGATACATGTGTATTAATTATGAGTCCATTTTTTTCTGACTTAAGACTGCAATAAAAGTAGTGATATGGATTCTTGAAGAAATGTAAGGTAAATAAGTAATGGATGCTTCAATTATATAGGTTTAATACTGTTGGCACTGCCTCTTCCCCCTCTACCCAGAAGGTCAGACTACAGGAAGTAGAAAGATTTAAGGAACAGACCTAGGGTTTCCTGTGGCAGAACTCAGAAAATTCTGAAGTACATTGGCAAATGATTTCCATCTTTTAAATTATATTCTAAAATATTTTTCTAACCCTGTTTGTAGAATTTATTTTGCTTTTTTTGCATGAGGAAAAACAATATCTAGTATTAACATCAAGGGATCTCGGAGATAGGAAGAGGAGAAGGAGAGGGTGAGAGGATAAGGGTTAGGGACAGGAGAGAGAAGAGGACAGGGGAGAGCAGAGTAAGAAAAAGAGGATTGGGATGGGGACAGAGAGAGTACTGGGGATGGGAAGAATTGTGAATATGGGATGGGGAAGAGAAGGGAGAAAAAGATATGAGGGCAAATAAAAGGTGGAGGAACTGGCATAAGGATTGGGGGGGGGGGAAGGATTTCTGTGATCTGGGAGAAGGAAGGGAGATTCTAAAATCTTGAGGATTGAATCTAAGATCAAGGGAGGGATGATTTCAGTTGACATAGGGGAAGAAGAGGGAGGTGAACCTAATGTGCTTCAGTGCTACTTCCCCTTGCATTTCATCTCCCACCCAATCTGGTGTGTGTGTATATACACTAGGGATGTGAATCGTTTTTGAACGATTAAAATTATCGTCAGATTTTAAAATCGTCCAAAATCGTTAGAGTGCACGATACAATACAAATGCCCCCGATTTATCATCAGGGGCATTTGTATTGTATCGTTAAATAGGGCGCGGGAAAACCGGCACACCAAAACAACCCTAAACCCACCCCAACCCTTTAAAACAAATCCCTCACCCTCCCGAACCCCCCCCCCAAATGTTTTAAATTACCTGGGGTCCAGTGGGGGGGTCCCGGCGCGATCTTCCGCTCTCTGGCCATGGCTGCGTTAAGAGAAATGGCGCCGTGGCCCTTTGCCCTTATCATGTGACAGGGCAAAGGTAGCGCCGGCGCCATTTTGGTTCCTGGCTCCCGACGTCACGCGTGCAGGAGATCGCTCCCGGACCCCCGCTGGACCCCAGGGATTTATGGCCAGCTTGGAGGGGCCTCCTGACCCCCACAAGACTTGCCAAAAGTCCAGCGGGGGTCCGGGAGTGACCTCCTGCACGCGGGCCGTATTGCCAATATTCAAAATGGCGCCGGCGCTACCTTTGCCCTCACTATGTCATACGGGCGACGGTCCTCAATAACCTCTTCCCCGGTCACAGGTCCCCTATTTGTGTGTAAGCATGTATATATATGTGCGTATGTGTGAAACACTTTTCAGTAACTTAAAGAGAAATAAAAGTAGGGCTTTGAGCTGTTGGATGGCAGTGTGGTTGACCGGCTGTTTGACAATCAGCTCAAAAGCTTATTGGTCGGTGTGAGACTTTATGACATTAGATTCCCTTTTATGGGATTGTGACATAAATACAGGCTTTTAGTATAAAGGATAAACGGAACGAAGACACTGATGTCAGTTTATTATTATAGGTGACTCAATTTACCATCTAAATATATATTTATTTTTGTATTTTTATGCCCCTAATATTTCTGGTAGCTCTTTTTTCTCCTTTCTGGTAGCTAAATTGGGACTATTTAAGTCACTTAATTGTCTGTGTTGACTTCATTGACATAGTTAATTCCTAAGAGATGCATACCAGCTAGGCTTGCCAGGATACAATTCTTCCAACTAGAGGTTAATTTTATTTTTAAGGAACTAGAACTGTTGAGTGTGTGGACAGTGTTTAAACCTGGAGCAGTTAGATTATGCTTTTTATTTTAACACTCATGATAGTTCTTTCCTAATTGACCTTATTTTGACTTCTAATTCTCTGTTCCCCAAAATATGTTCTATTAAGCTAAGGATCAGATAAATTTCAGAGCATGCTGCAACATCGGTAAGACTGGAAATAGGGGAGGGAGTTCCCAGAGTTTTCAGTTGGCAACTTAGTCCTGGTTTTTTTTTTTTTTTGTTTTGGTTTTTTTTTTAATGTTAAATAGAATTCTGCAAATTTTAAGATGAATATGGGCAGTTTTATTAGGGAAATAATTTTACATCAGAAACAAGTTCCAGAATTTTTTGGAAAGCTCTGAAAGGCAGTATGGAGTGGGTGTTATTATCTCAAATGTGTTGGAAACCAAAAAACAAAAGAAAGGCAGAGCTCTTGAGCTTAAGCAAGACTCCTCAGGAAATGAAAAAAGGAATATAAATGAAATGTCTACAAGTGATTTAAAAAAAAAAAAAAAGCAAGGGCTTTGGGAACAGTTAAATTATCTCTGAATGTATTGCTATTCCAAAATGTGTCAATATCTGAAGGTCATTGCATTTTCCAAAGTGCAAATTATTCAGATTTGGCAACACACCAGGGAAGCTGTTGATGAGACCAGTTAAAAGTTCACAGCAATCAATTGCATTGTCCAGAATTAAAGATAAGACAAGGAAAGAACACATAAGTTATGTGCAAATTGGTAAAATATTTGTTAATTATTCTAAATTCTTTATGAGAAAATCCTGTCAGCTGGCATAATAAACGCTCTTTTTTTTTTTTGTAAACAATAAATTGCCTAGAATTAACCAAGAAGAGTTGTAAACATTTGAGTGACACTTTTCTGAAAAATAAATCTGATTAAGTCTTAAAATTAGCAAAGGCACTCGGACCTGATGATTTTGGCCCTGAGTTTCATAAACTTTGCATGAACAAATTGTCTCTCCCTAAAGGACATGTTTTATGATTATTTTTACCAGAAGAATTTCTTGTGTGATACAAACCAGATGCTAATTACAGTGATCCCTAAGAAAGACAAAGACCCAAGTCTCCCAAAGCCATTCCACCCTATTTCTTTAATAAACCAATATATAAATATTACTAGGGCTATGCAAAGGAAACATTATTTTGGTTCATTCATTTATTTTGTAGAGCACCTCCATTTGGTTCATTAGTTTCAAATGAAAAAAAACATGTTTATTCATTTTATTTGTTAATTTGTTTACCATTAAAGTCTATGGGGAAATACTGCTGACTATTTTGGGCTTCAAAATTGGGCTTTTCTCATCAGTTCTAATACGACTGGTGGGCAGATATCATCAGAAGGGTGAAGGGCATGCTAATGCATTAAGACTGTTATTAACATGGCAGCAAAAGTGGCATGAATAGCCTAAGGCACTGTAAAGTGGCAAAGGGGTACCAGCCGTGCAGGAGTTCTTCAAGGCGCCGTAAGAGAAGCAAAGCAGTAGCAAGAGGGAAAAGAGCGCCCCCAAAGGCAAGCGTGAGAGGCAAAGTGACACCAAGAATGGCATCAACATCCTAAGGCACCTTGGAAAGAGGAAAGGCTGAATAGGTTAGGGCTGTTCAGCTTGGAGAAGAGACGGCTGAGGGGGGATATGATAGAAGTCTTTAAGATCATGAGAGGTCTTGAACGAGTAGATGTGACTCGGTTATTTACACTTTTGAATAATAGAAGGACTAGGGGGCATTCCATAATGATAGCAAGTAACACATTTAAGACTAATCGGAGAAAATTATTTTTCACTCAACGCACAATAAAGCTCTGGAATTTGTTGCCAGAGAAGGTAGTTAGTGCAGTTAGTGTAGCTGGGTTTAAAAAAGGTTTGGATAAGTTCTAGGAGGAGAAGTCCATTAATGGCTATTAATCAATTATACTTAAGGATTAGCCACTGCTATTAATTGCATCAGTAGCATGGATTCTTCTTAGTGTTTGGGTAATTGCCAGGTTCTTGTGGCCTGGTTTTTGGCCTCTGTTGGAAACAGGATGCTGGGCTTGATGGACCCTTGGTCTGTCCCAGCATGGCAATTTCTTATGTTCTTATGTTCTTAAGAAAAGGTGGCAAGAAAGACAGCAAAGCACTGAAAAAAGGGACAGATCTGCAGAAAGAGCAGCATTAACACTCCCAAGAAGCAAGGGAGGTACAAAGCACACCCCCTCCCCCACAGTGGCAAGAACACCCCTCAGTATGGAGGAGTAACCTAGTAGTTCAATAGTAGGGAAGCCGGAGATCAAATCCTATTGCGGCTCCTTGTGATTTTAGGCAAGTCACTTCACCCTCCATTGCCTCAGGTTCATACTTAGATTGTGAGCCCTCTGCGGACAGGGAGATATCTACAGTAGCTGAATGCAATCCATTTTGAAGTAACTGAAAGATGAAAGATGAATCAAATAAATAATAAAAAGGTGTAGAGACTGAAAATGACAGCAAGGTAGAGTGACAGCAAGACCCTTAAGGTGCAAAATCTGGGTATGGAAGCAATGCTGAATGAAAAAAAGGCCGTGAGAGATGTAGGATAAGAGGCATAACATTTGGCAGGGCCCCTGATTCATTTCAGGGCTCCCATATGAAACAAATTAGCCTTATTCGTCACCTTTTGCAGTTTCATTTTAAATGAATGCACATCCCTATTGGCAGGTAGGGAAAGCATTAGCAGCAAGAGCCCTAAACTAGTATATAAGAGGCATGACAGGTTTTATCATCTCCTGCATCTGCTGCTACAGGGAGTCTGTAAGCTTCTATATCTCTGCTTCCATTCACTCTTGGCTCACAGAAGCCCTCTAACTTTTCCTCCTTACTATTTACTGTAGGGATTATTACTCCAAGGGTGGAACTTATTGAACTCAGATCCTCCATGGTATCCTTGAAAGGCTTCAGGATTTGTACTAGCTTCCTCATCATTACCCAATCATGATCCCAGGGGATCAAGAAGGGGTGTCTGGTGTTCCACTAACATCTGAGGCATCATATATCAGAAATTCCAGGTGTACCAATATCTTGAATTAGATGCTTGTGAACCATCCTGAATTCTTCATGCTTCTCTTGGAGAAGCTGCCCCACCTTAATGCTTCTATGGAAATAACCTTTTATTTTCTTGCACCCGTCATGTACTTCAGGAATGGATTCACAGCATTGTTGGGCATTAGCTCCAGGGCATCCCTCACTGCATGGTGCAGCAAATATGCAAAGAACTGGATACCCTAAATTATCCCATCTTCTATTTTCTTTACTATATTTGCAACACATTCTGTCATAAAGAAATCTGCCTGAAGAATCCTCCCTCTATGGTATAGTTGCCAACCATCCAGCATCTTTCTCATGACTGATAGAATATTGCCTGATGTATGGGGGGCTAAGCTTCAGCTGGATGTGCAGCAAAGACCACCTATACCCTAATGCTATGTACCTATTAGAGCTCAGGCAGCTTCCACCAATATGCTGTCAGGAAGAGATAAGAGTGCATAGCATTCATGCTGCTCCAGATTTCGCTGGTGAAGTGCTCACCACTTAGCCAGTTAAACTATTTAGCTCTGTAAGTAGGTATTCAAATAAGTGGCAACCGTTGATCCCAAGCAGATATTTAGCCACCACCACTTAGCTTGGATAAGTTAAAATTTATCTGGCTAAGTGGCACTGAATATAACATTTGCTGCCATTTGTGATTAATGGTCTTCAAAGAGTGTAGTGAGCAAATTTGGCTAAAGACAGAAGAGAGGATGCTAGGAGACAACCCAGCTCATAAAGGCACAAGCATCTGACCATTCATCATTTTATGACTGCCCTATAGTGCTGACAGGCTTTGCCACCCAATTTACTACTGCCTCAATTGTCACAGAGATGAGATCTGCCTTCAAACCAAAACAATTGGTAATCTCAAAAATGGCTTTTAGGTTCAAACTGCAATTCTGCCTTAAACCTCTAAAAGCCTACAGCAGTCTTTGGCTTCACTAATAATGTCAATGACAGAATATATTTATTTGTCTTCTGGAAACCTATTGCTTGGAAATGCATTTGCCTTATGCGAAAAAGCTGGATAATTTGTAAAGTGCTCAAGTGTATGTCAATATGTCTCCTCTGTCACCTTGCTCCATCTCTTTGTCATTCTCTCCTCCTCCTCCATGTCTACCTTGTCCTGTTGAAACGCTGAGAAAGCTTTATTTTTATATTTAGAGGGAGGATAGGGTCTGGGGTGCAAATTAGCTAGTCACTTGCTCCTGGGAGAAGCCTCCCTGTATGGAATTCCCCTGGAGAGAGACATCCAACCAAGGGTGTGAAGAGGCTGCTTCATGACTTTTGTGAAGGACTTACTGGCCAACTGCTTCAGCCTTGTCTCCATTACAAAACCTGTGTTGCAGACCGTTTATATCAACTGAGACCATTCAAAATATAGAAGATTGCGTTTCTGTGTAATCATGGAGCTTGACTGGAACTTGTTGGATTGATCTTCTGTTTTGTTTTTTTGTTTGTTTGTTTGTTTTTTTTGCAATAATTGGATTCACCTTTCCAAATTTGAGCTCAAGGCGGGATACAATTAGATACAGTAGGTAGTATAACAGCTTATACAGTATGCACTATACAAGAATGACAGAAATAATTGTCTGTATACCTTTCTTAAAACTGCATTTTGAAATACATCTTTAAGGACAAATCATAAATAAAAACACTAACAATACATTCTAAAGATAAAAAATAAAAAATAAAAACTAAGAAACATAAATGCATACTGTAAATATATATCCAAGTCCACCATAGAAGGGGTGGATTATCCTAAAAAATAATGCATAGCCTCAATAGTAAAGCACATAAAAAATAGGAACAATTACAGAGACATTTTATAGTGCTTTGCTTCCAAAAACTTTGATCATTAAGATGATGATAAATTTAAGCAATATTAACCTTGAAGAAAAGTTTGTGATAGTTATGATTTAGAAATATAAATTTGTTTCCCTGAATTTTCAATAAATATCTGGCTGGAAATTTTAGAAAATCATCTTCTCCAATATCTATAGCCTGCTAACACACATAATCAGAAATCTTCTACAAGTCATCTGTGTTGCTTTGGAAAGGATTATAAACACTTTAATCTTCTGACCATAAAACCAACCTTACTTTTTTTATAAAACAAAACTTGAATAAGATCTGTGTCTGGTTCCATTGCCAGCAACAGCAAACTTATTCTAAGAACCACCTTCTCTTGTGATTCTTTTAATGCTGATACAACTAATCCCCCCTCAGATATCAAAGTAAATTTACTGTCCATCAGGAAATTATTGAAGACTTGGTTATTTGATCAAGCATTTGCCTAGCTGTACTAGTTACTAATTCATTGAAACCAAGGATTTATTGATGTTGATAAGTGTTAAGACAGGTAAATGCTGGTTATGTAGGGGGGTTTCTTTATTTTTGTTTTCTTTTCTATTGAAATGTAACTTAATATGGTTGTTTTTATTGTATCTCTCTTTGATATTTTTGGTTGACAGGTGAGAAATCAAATGAATACTTGGAAATGGAAAGTATCCATGGTCCCGTCCTCTTGGTTAACTTACAAGTAAAAGCTTAATAAATCTCAACTACTTGGACTATGGATGATGGGGAAATCTTAAGAATATCTACCATGTACAGGCCAATTTTAAAATGAGCATGTATGCATCCTTGCACATACATATCAGCGCATAAGTAGAGATGCGTTCTCATTTTAAATCATGAACACTCACACGTTTATGATTTAAAATATGCCTACTATGCATAAGAATGCTCCTAATTTTATGAGGCTTCTTGAGCAAACTTACTTTGTGTATCTTCTATAGGACTTTATTGGCTTTAAAGCACATATGTAAGCAGATTTTAAAACATGCTCGTGCAATTCTACCAATTAGTCCACAAATATCAAGGGCTTCCAGACCTCTCTGGTTCTTCATTCTACATGGCCCCCAGTTGGCCTGGACCCCTCACCCTCTCCTGTAAGCCCTAAAATGTGAGATCTACAGGCTTGCTTGTCATCAAGGGCAGCAGTAAATTTATGTGGATAACAAGTGGCCACGTGCTACAGCCTCCGGTTTTGAAATATGGCGTTATATGCATAACAGTTGGCCCATCCCTGAATGCCTATGTCATGACCATTACATGTCCCTTTTCTACCTCCTTAATTTTGGCATGCACACACATATATATGGGCATAAATCATGGCTTTTAAAATCCACATTGCTCATATGTGGCCACAGATGGTGTATGTGGCCATTTTTGCATGAGCAATGCTTTTAAAATTGACCGCCTTGTTTTACATATCATAGGGAGCAACTAACTTGACCTGGGGAACATTAATAAACCTGAGGAGGACAATATTCCAAGTCATTTCTACATTTAAATAGCAATTTATGTGCATAAAGTGACTGAACATTTCTCTCTCTGAATACAACTAAAAGTGCATGCATTGTTCCACAATGCACATGCTATTTGTCTCATTTAGAAGAAGTGTGCCTGGGGGGGGGGGTTCTTTTTTTCAGGGGAGGAAATGAGCATGCATAATAGATGAAATTTTCAAATCTACGTGCATTATTTTTGATGAAAAAGTACATGCAGATAAAGCAGGTGCAAGTGCCCAAGGAAACTTTGTATGCACGGCAAGTTCCAAAGTCCAAGTACCTGTGTACTTTTCTTTTGAAACATTGGACAAAGTCCATGAGTAAAAAGTATCTATGGACATAGTTACAAAATCCAGCTAGAAAATTGTCCCCTCAATTCATATATAAAGAACTATTCTACAAAGTCTTAGTTTTACCACTTAGAACAATATGAGGGATATGCACCAAACATTTTTCATTGTGTTATTTTATTTTCATTTTGATTCATTAATATTAAAAATTAAAGAAAATAAAAATTGTTGGGCAAGAGCTCCCTCTCCATCCCTTGAATGCCAAAGTTAAAAAATAACCTCCCTGGCTCAGTATGAGACTCGTCTCAGCTTCCTTTATGTCACCTCTTACTCCATCTGAGTTTAAATGCTGCAAAATGGATTTCCAGTAGCTTGTGCCCTACTGCTTCTGGTTATCAAAATAATCTGAGGCTGATGATTTTGTTTATATGGAAAATTTAAAGTTGTTAGCTCAACAGATTCTGCCATACAACAAAATGATGCCACTCTTGGGTAGACTGGTGCCATTTTATAAAAAAAAGCATCTGCAGGGCAGGAATGATCACTCCAATCTTATTTAAATCCGCAAAGGAGATAAAAGATGGAGTGAGGGGATCTGGGGGATGGCACGTAACTGGAGGGAGAGGGTTTTTTTTATGTCAGCAAGTTGGGAGGGTCAGCTTGGAGGAGGAGGAGAGGCACCGGGGCTGGCTATGCCTACCATTATTTCTGTTTTTTGGGTTTTTGGTGTTTTTAACAAAATGAAAGGAAAAACCAAAAAAAAATTCCATTCATTTATATTTTGGGTTTTTTTTTTCATAATGAATAGGGAACTTTATTTAAATTTCCAGTTTTGTTTCAAATAAAAGCATATCACTAGACAACATAAGGTGAATTATCAAAAGCTCTGCACATAAAAATTAGCAGTTGTGAGTGTGTAAAATAGAATATATTCATGTATATGCTATTTGAGAAACCTCAACATACCCACGGAAATCAGGGTCATGGATGGGCTGGGGCATTCTGATGGGGGGCAACATTTACATGAGTAAGTTGCTATTTTCTAAGAAATTTACAGATGTAAATTTGTCAGCTTTCTCGCGTATATTTACTCCTGCTCAATATCTGGAGAAAATGTTTTAAAAGTGAAATACTGTCAGGATAGGGGGTCTGGATGAAATGGGGGGGGGGGGAGATTTCAGACTGAAGAGCCGGGAGAGTCTTGATGACCAACAGATGGAGTGGGCAAACTGGCAGACTAACTGGTAAAACTGATAATTTCATTGCCAAGCGCATGTTACAAAATCCCTCGACTTATGCATGTAAAAAATGGCGTTTGGGGGTAAATACATCTAAAATATGCATGCTAAATCCACTCACATATCACTTTAAAATTAGACATAAAACTATGCAGATATACCAGCTATGCACACTTACCTTGCTAAATTATATCTTATCTGGTTAAGCAGAAGCTTTGTTGTACTAAGCTGGCTATATTCTGAGTTATACGGCTAAACAGCGGTGTTTATCCGGACAAATTTTGAATTATCTGACTAAGTAGCAGCAAGTGACTATTTAGCTAATAAGTCTTAAAATGCTACTTATCCAGCTAAGGGCTGGATTCATCATTCTTCGCAGAAGAATGATGAATCCTGCGAAAATGGGGGGCGGGGGGGGCAGGCTTGCGAAAGCCCGCAGCCTTTGCACCATGGCGGTGCACTGGCTGTTGGCTTTCGCACCGAATAGCGCTACCATGAAACGTGGCGCTATTCGGTGTGCTACTGCCGACGAGAATGTTAGCCACCGCCGACTCTGCCCCCTCCCCACCCCGACTCCTCCCCTCCCCCTAATTTGCATTATATTGCATGCGAAAACGCCCTTCTCACATGCAATACGATCTTATCGCATGCGTTAGGGCCCTAACTCATGCGATAAAGCTTTAGAAAATAACCCCCTAAGTCAGATAGTTGGATAAATCTATAATGCACTTTTTATCCAACTATGGGCCTGATTCATCAAAGCAGGTTTCCATAGACACAGTAGAGATGTGAATCGTGTCCTCGATCGTCTTAACGATCGATTTCGGCTGGGAGGGGGAGGGAATCGTATTGTTGCCGTTTGTGTGTGTGTAAAGTATCGTCATAATCGTTAAAATCGTGAGCCGGCACACTAAAACCCCCTAAAACCCACCCCCGACCCTTTAAATTAAATCCCCCCCCTCCCGAACCCCCCCCCAAATGCCTTAAATTACCTGGTGGTCCAGCGGCACACTAAAACCCCCTAAAACCCACCCCGACCCTTTAAATTAAATCCCCCCCCCTCCCGAACCCCCCCCCCAAATGCATTAAATTACCTGGGAGTCCTCCGTAGCAGCGGTCCGTGGCTAAATCGGGGGAAGGGGGAGAGCACGAAAACCAGCACACTAGATCGTGAGGTCTTCAGCCGGCGCCATTTTTCAAAATGGCCGCCGCAAAATGGCGGCGGCCATAGACGAAAACGATTCGACGCAAGAGGTCGTTCCGGACCCCCGCTGGACTTTTGGCAAGTCTTGTGGGGGTCAGGAGGCCCCCCCAAGCTGGCCAAAAGTTCCTGGGGGTCCAGCAGGGGTCAAGGAGCGATCTCCTGCCGGCGCCATTTTCCGTACGGAAAACGATTCGCGGCAGGAAATCGCTCCTTGACCCCCGCTGGACCCCCAGGAACTTTTGGCCAGCTTGGGGGGGCCTCCTGACCCCCACAAGACTTGCCAAAAGTCCAGCGGGGGTCCGGAACGACCTCTTGCGTCGAATCGTTTTCGTCTATGGCCGCCGCCATTTTGCGGCGGCCATTTTGAAAAATGGCGCTGGCTGAAGACCTCACGATCTAGTGTGCCGGTTTTCGTGCTCTCCCCCTTCCCCCGATTTAGCCACGGACCGCCGCTACGGAGGACTCCCAGGTAATTTAATGCATTTGGGGGGGGGGTTCGGGAGGGTGGGGGATTTAATTTAAAGGGTCGGGGGTGGGTTTTAAGGGGTTTTAGTGTGCCGGTTTTCCTGCCCTCCCCCTTCCCCCGATTTACGATTTTTTGACGATAAATCGGGGGAATTGGTATTGTATCGTGGCCCTAACGATTTTTGACGATTTAAAATATATCGGACGATATTTTAAATCGTCAAAAAACGATTCACATCCCTAAGACACAGAATGGGAGAATGCCTTAGTGAATCAGGCCCATGATCTAGATGGATATGTAGCATTTTTAAGACTTATCTGGCTAAGCAGTGGCAAAACTCTTACTTAGCTGGATAAATTGTCATTTATCCAGATCAGTGCGCTACTTAGCTGGATAACTTGGAATTTATCCAGATACGTGCAAAAATGTATTTGTGCATTTTTTACATGCAAATGCATGTTCCCGGGTCATTTATGCATATTTTATAACCTGTCTATATCATATATGCACCGGTTATAAGTTATCAAAGCTGTTTTATGCGTATCCAATTTGAAGTTATCCTCCCCTATCTTTAATTAAACCATCTTTGATGCTTCCAAACCTGAAATCTGATTTTGGCAATATGTCCGTTTAGAGTAATATTGCTGGAATTATATTCAGCCTGTGAATGAAACTTATTCCTCCAATCCACATAACTATTAGATGGTGTCATATAACAGTGTCAATCTAGGCCATCACGCACCATAATTCCTTAAGTAAAGCACTTGCTGCAACCAATGAGCTCTAGGTATGCCAACCTGCAGAATCTTCATGGCTATCTCACTTGTCAATGGAGACAAGCTGATTCCACATGCCAAAGCTTGCCTCTTCATGTTCTCACCTGTTGTTGGGAAAACTAGACAAGCACTCTTCTGATTCGCTGGATCATCCCTGTAACTTCAAACTCCTCTTTCACATGCTGCCTGATAACTCTCACTTGGTCAACACCATAGATCTATATTCAATGTAAAACCAAAGCCAAGCTGAAGGACGTTATCTAGGAGAGGCACTTGGCAATGGCGTTCAAGGAAATCTCCACATTCAAGGAAGATGCTGCTTCACCATCTCCAGCCAGCCCACCACTTACTCCGTTAGGTGTCTCTATCAACATAGATATGCTTAAAAATCTGTGCATAGGCCCTTGGTTTAGTGCTGAGCCATGGAGTTAAGTCCCAACCTTTTCTTTACATTTAGCTATTGCAGAAAAATGTATACAAGTAAAAAAAAATCCATAAAGATGCTGATGGTGAGGGAAAAGTCCTTGGCAGCGATTAGATAGAAACCATTGTATATCTTTGTTTGAAAACACATTTTCTTGTCTAAATCAATGAAGAAATGTATTTGAAAGTGCTCAAGTGTGAGATGGTGCCGTCTCTGTCCTCTTCTCTCTCTTACCCTCTCTTTTCTCTGACTCTTCCCTTTTGTCTTCTCCATACCTCCTACATCATCTTCTGTTCTAACAACCACATCTTCTCCAGCAGTATCCCTCAATGAATCCTGTTAGCTGAGCCCTTGAAATAGCATGTGCATTAAAAAGTTAACACCTGATCTGAGGCAAGGTTAAATAAATAATAAATAAATACATTTATACTTTTTTTTTTTTTTTACTAACACACTGACCATGGAGTAAATGGATTCTGTACCTCTCTTATAATTTTTTTGATTCTTCAATTCCACGGGAAAACCCAAACTTTTTTAAAGTAACAAAATGTATGTATATTTTTGCACGAAAAGTAAAAATATTTTTGATTATAACTATGTTAATAGCTGGCAAAATAGTCAATAGTGACAGTTAATAGTAGTTTTCTATGAAGTCTTCTCCAAACATTATAGGAAATAGCATTTTACCAGTTAGTGTCATTAAATTTCTATTGCTTTTTTAACCAACTTGCTTTTACAGCAGGGATAAAAGAAAAACATCAGCACCATAAAGCAAAATCAGAGATAAAGAGACAGGCCTTCTATTTTAATGGTAAAGAAAATAAATCCTTATTTATTATAAAGTGACTATTCATGATTGTTCCTGGATCACCATTGATTTAGCTGACTGCACACAGAACATGACAGAAGGGTCTTGAAGACCTTTCTAATTGGAAATGCAATGCTTGCATGGTATATTTCACTACTTTTTATTAAAACATGTACATTACTATTTAAACCTACCTTTCTTGATTTAGTTGTATTGATGAGGTACTCCAGAAAGGAAGAACTCAAACAAAAAATGGAAATATGTGATATCACAAGTGATCCATAAAAATGACTAGGTGCCATGCTAGAGGCAACAGAAAGGGATAACCCTTCCTAGAACAGCTCATATTCTTGGAAAAGTTGACCATATGCCATACCATTGCTAATAGGGTTGGAGGCAGGGTACATACAACGGTAAACTGTTGCGATGGTATATGACTTAGCGACGGTATAGAAAAGATTTTTGGTTTAAGTATGTTTATTAAACAGCACAAGTGTAGTTACAAGAATCACATATTAACAAACTTTAGCTGGCTCTAACAACGGCCCACATTCTCGGTCTAGTTATTGTCCCAAACAGCCCTTCATAACCATACATAGAGTTTCTTAATGGTACTTAACAGGACAGAACATTACTAAACATTACATAACAAAACATTACATAACATGTCTCCTAATTAACTGTGAGGTTCTCCAAAGTCCTGTAAGAGTTCCCTGCATCCTCCTCTTATTGAACTTACAGATATACTAGCAATATGGCTATATAACCCGTAGTAAATACCCGTAGTGGGGAGACATGAATAGGTTAATAATTGGGTTGATAGGTAGGTTTACTGTTCGTTGATTCTAACTAAACTCTTAGCCTTAAACAAAACGGAAGTGTAGTTGCCTGAGTTAGCCATTCCATGACAAAACATTCCTTTCTGCTGTTGTTTTATTTTCTAAATCTGCCCATTCCCTCCCCCCCTCGTAACCCTCTAATCCTAGGCAAACATGTCACTTAGTAAGCAACGCTACAAGATCCCTAGGTTGCCGAGCCATATGTATCCCCTCCCTCCCTCTGTAGCTCCCAATCGGTCCCTTCCCCCCCTCCCCTCCGTTATGAAAAATATATCAAGTGCTCAAGTCCGAACTCCTTATGGATATGATCTTGCAGCTTTCCGTTATAGACATCCTCAAGGGCTACTTGTGTGCTTGATAAAAGTCTCCTGGTGCTCCTCCGCCCTCCATAGTGGAATAGAGAATAGTCGAATATTTTATCTAGCGTCCGAATATATTCCCTCCTAATTCTTCCGGTCTGTAATGAACTCCGGATCAGTACAAAAACTGTTCCACTTCCTGGGGCAATAATTTTCGGTAGTCCGACCAGATTCTTGACGATAATTCTTGGTATGTTGCGTTTTTTTGGTGAGCAGTTAGCCGTTCACGATGTAGTAATTGATGAAATTTGGTTTTCCAAACAGCCTGGTACTGTGGTTTTGGTTCCAACCATTGTGCTAGTATTGTATCTATTGCTATCATAGTGAGTTTGCAGAAGAATTGAAATTGAAATTGCTCCTCGAAAGCCTCCTCCGCTTCCGCTATGCCAAACAGCCACAGTCTTGGATCTAGAGGCAGAGAAATGTTCCATAACTTCAGCAGAATCTCTTGCAAGTATTGCCAAAACTCCACCACCGCCTTACAGGTCCAAAAAGTATGGTAGAAATCCAGTTTTCCCGCCGCACACCGGGTACATGCCTGTTCTAGGGTAAGACCCATTTGGAAAGCTGTGTACTGGGAATAAAAAGCCTGATAGTAGAACTTATATAATTTGTCTCTTAAGGCTATGTTTTCACTCACTTTAGCAATTCCACGGAAACAAACCCCCAGTTCCTTCTCCGACACAGGATTAGGCAACCACCTATTCCACCTCCCTTGTATTACGGAAAAGGTTGGCGGATGTGAGAGTTTCATGATAGCCTGATAGTACTCGGTGCAACGTGCTCTTTTACCGTCCGGGCCTTTTAAAAAGGAAATCAGGTGGAATGAGGCTTGGAAGGACGAAATGGGTTGGAGATTCTCAGTTATATAACTGCGTAGCTGTAGGTATCCGTAGAAATCAACTTGAGGTATATTATATTCGTCCTGCAGGCCTTGAAAGCTATGGATATGGATTGGGTCCACTGCCCAGTCAAACATTTGTATTATCGTACGCAACCCTAGCCGTTGCCAGCGTTGAAAAAGCGCTTGGGAAGTACCCGGTGTAAACATTGGATTCCCTGTAATAGATTGACATACGGTAGCCTCCGGTCGCACTCGCAGTAAAAAGCATATGTGTTTCCAAGCCAATCTTAATGGGTAGACTATCACACTAGTCCTGAAGTGTTGTGGCAGCATCTTATTAGGGCATTGGAAGAGTATACTCGGCGAGAGGGGGGCTGCCCATTGCGTGACGAATTGTGAAAGTGAGCAACCTTCCGTTATAAAAATCCAGTCCTTTATGTGTCGCAAAAGGCTAGCACAGTTGTAAGCTCTCAAATTAGGACAATGCAAGCCTCCCTCGCATCTGGGTCTCATAAGGATGGATAAAGGTATTCGTGCTCGCTTGCCACCCCACAAAAATTTTCCAAGCGCTGAGTTTATATCCTCCACATCCTTTTTCTTCAGCCACACTGGCAGCATACTGAATAAGTAAAGCCATTTAGAAGTCTCTATCATTTTAAGGAGTAAAATTTTTCCCGATATAGATAAAGGTAGTTTCTGCCAGGCCTGTAAATTCTGAAGGAGCTTGTGCTTCCTAGGCATGATATTCAGTGCATAGATATCTTTAGGGTTCGCTGGTATGTGAATTCCCAGATATTTTAATGAGACGTCTACCCATTTTAAGGGGAAGGTTCCCTGCCAAGTGCTTTGCAGACATCCCAGAACATCCAAAGCTTCACATTTGTCCACATTAATTTTTAATCCAGCAAATCTACCAAAGTCGGATTGCAACTTCAGCACTTGAGACAGAGCAGTCATAGGATTAGTCATATATACCAACATATCGTCTGCGAAAGCCGCCACGGTGAAGCTGTCCCCTCCGATTCGTTGACCTTGAATATCCGGAGAATGGGCCAGCTTTCGCAACAAAGGATCCAGGGCTAGGATGTAAAGAATCGGCGACAGTGGACATCCCTGTCGAACCCCTCTCCGTATGGGGATTTCTGCTGAGATGGAGTCATTTGCTACAATAAATGACTTTGGAGTATCATATAGGATAGAGATTGCCTTGATGAGTTGATCCGGGAAGCCAAAACGAGCCAGTGCGGAGAACATATAGGCCCATGACACACGGTCAAAAGCTTTCTCTGAGTCGAAGCTCACCGCCATGGCAGGGACCAATTTCGTTGTGCACCTGCAATCATCCAATGAAAATAACAACATTTGGGTCACGGTTGATCGCTTCTCCAAAATGGCACATTTTGTAGCGCTTCCAGGATTTCCCTCTGCTACAGAGTTAGCAAAACTCTTTATTAAACACATCTTCTGCCTTCACGGGATACCTATCCTATCTGATAGAGGAGTACAATTTACTGCAAAGTTTTGGAGAGCATTATGTTAAACATTTGACGTTACTTTTGATTTAACCTCTGCCTACCATCCTCAGTCTAACGGTCAGACTGAGAGGATGAATAGAATGCTGAAGCAATTTCTATAAAAATATGTCAATTCTAGACAGAATGACTGGGCTAAACTACTGCCTTGGGCAAAATTTGCCATTAATTCACATCCTGCTACCGCGAAGGGGTCTTCCCCCTTCCAGCTTGACTACGGAAGACAACCATTACCTCCTCTGCCAATTCAATTGACAGTGACCTCTCCTGCTGCCCAGTCTACTGCAGCTGAATTATCCCAACTATGGAACCAAATGAAGGAGCTTCTCCTCAAAGCAGGACAAAGGACAAAAAGAACCTATGATGCTCATCATCAAAAGGCACCACAGTTTCAGCCCGGAGACAAAGTCTGGTTAAACAAGTACTTTGACTTAAGCTTCCTTCCACAAGATTTGCACCTCGCTATGTGGGACCCTTTGCCATCCTTCGGTGATTAGGGAATCTGACATACAGTCTAAAACTGCCTCCATCAATGAAGATACATAATGCATTTCATGTATCTCTATTAAAGCCAGTGATGATCTCCGACTTCTCCAGGAAAACTCTAGAACCTACCAGTCTGGATATTGAAGATGACATCAAATATGCTGTGGAAAACATCCTTGATTTACATAAAAGAGGTAAGACATGGGAATATCTTATCTCAAGGGAGATCTATGGCCCAGAAGAGAACTCCTGGGAAACACTGGCCAACATTACAGATAAACAGTTGGTATGTCAATTCCACCTGGCAAACCCACGAAAACCCAGATGTCTTGGAGGGGGCCCTTTGAAGGGGGGTACTGTTGCGTCCATCAGTTGCAGATGGCTGCAACCACTCTGCCTTATCTCTTTTCTTCCCTTTTCCTCCTCCTTGGGCAAGATGGCTGCATCCGGTGCCGAGTGCCACATGACGTCAATACCTCTGGGTACCACCTTTGAGTTAGCAAGGACTTCGGTTTAAGCTACTCTGACTGTTCTAACCTGCATGCTTAGACACTGCTCTACACTCCAGGACCATGCTCCTTTAGAAGCTTAAGGCACCCGCTCCTAGGGGGTCTCTTACTTCCAACACCCTTCTGGGCCTCTAGTAACTAGACAACCGCTCATCGGGGGTCTCTCTCTATTATTCATTTCAGGATCTATGGACTATCAGGTAGGGATGTGCAGAGCAAAATTTTATGTTCATATTTCTTATGTCCGAAAGGGGGTCCCACTTGCGGCCAATATGGACATTAAAAAAATCCAATGAGTTGGGTATATGTACATATGTGCAAAAAAAAAATTTAAACCCCCTCATCCTCCTTAATCCCCCCCCCCGACTTACCACAATTCCCTGGTGATCGAGCGAGGAGTGAGGACGCCATTTCTGCAATCCTTGGCGAGAAGCATGTGACGTCGGCGGCACGTCGAGTGACGTCGGCGTCACGTGATTCCCGGCGAGTTCGCGCCGGACGGCTCGTTCGGCCCAAAAAGAACTTTTGGCCAGCTTGGGGGGGTCAGGAGGCCCCCCCAAGCTGGCCAAAAGTTCTTTTTGGGCCGAACGAGCCGTCCGGCGCGAACTCGCCGGGAATCACGTGGCGCCGACGTCACTGTCGAGTGACGCCGGCGTCACGTGATTCCCCGCGAGTTCGCGCCGGACGGCTCGTTCGGCCCAAAAAGAACTTTTGGCCTCCTGACCCCCCCAAGCTGGCCAAAAGTTCTTTTTGGGCCGAACGAGCCGTCCGGCGCGAACTCGCCGGGAATCACGTGACGCCGGCGTCACTCAACGTGCCGCCGACGTCACATGCTTCTCGCCAAGGATTGCAGAAATGGCGTCCTCACTCCTCGCTCCATCACCAGGGAGTTGTGGTAAGTCGGGGGGGGGGGATTAAGGAGGGTGAGGGGGTTTATATTTTTATTTTGGCTCAACAATCGCGATTTCCCACATATCGAACATATCTATGTTCGATATGTGGGAAATCCGATCGTTTATGTCGAATCAATTTTTTAAGTTAAAAAAAAATATGAGTTGCGTTTTACTAATGCGGTCAATCCGAATGCACACCCCTACTATCAGGAACTTGCTTCTCAAGGGCCTACCAGTCTATGTATCCTGTACTACGGACCTTTGGTCCCACCATCTCATTACCAGGAAGACGCCTACACTCCTGTGAGTACCTTTATGATCCGGTGCTCCAACTCCACCCACCAGGCTCGGCGTTGCCTGCACTGTGGGTCCCCACATCTCTTGAACATCTGGGTGAGATTCTACATCTGAGACTGTTGAACGTATTGGCACCTCGCAGACCTCAGTGCCTTACCTTTCTGCTTCATATCATCTATCTACAGCAGTACAATAAAACCTTCCATTTATTCCGTGTCTGCTATCTGAGTTTAGCCTATCGCTGTGGTTCCCCTCGGGGCCCAGCCCCATGGGCGAAGTTATCTCCACAGTGACCAAGGGTCCACAATGCCACAAACACAACACTGCTGCTGTGCTGGTCTACCTGGTTCTCATGTTTTGCATCTCTGCCTGTTCTGTGCCTTACTTATCTTTCTAGTTCTCTGAGGTCACAGCCTGGTTTTCTCATCTGACTTCTCTTACTATTGTGTAGGGGTGTTTCATAATCAAAAAAGACAAAATCTAAACAAACCCCCCCCCCCCCCCAAAAAAAAAAACATATCCTTTCAACTAAATCTCTTTTTCATACTCCTCAATCTATGCCTTGGGAGTTTTGATGCTACTGTGCTGTTTGCCATGCATTGTACTCCAACCCTCAGGGTATTCATATCACTGTTGCTGCTGCTGGTGCTTTGCCCCTCTATTGTTTACTAGCTCAGAGAATCAAAGTTTATTTTCTCTATATACAGACAATTTTAGCAATGGAAAACAAAATACTAACTTTAAAACTAGCACACGATATAAACAGCCAGTAATAGTTTAACTGTCCAAGAATTATTTTGTCTCAAGATTTAAGCAATTCTTCATAGCAGGTCCAAAACTTACCACCAGCCGATAATGGTTCCACTGTTAGTACTCCTCTGGACTCACTAAATTATGTTTGCTGATAGGCATACATAATAATAAATGCAGAATAATACAATGCATAATAAATAACTACATATTACATCTTCAGAACTGCACAGCAGAACTTCAGAAAAGAACACCTTCCCTTGCGCCTCTTCCATCATTTACATTTCTTTTAAGATGCAAAGTCTTATAAAAGTTTGGTGAAAGGTGAAATTAAGGGATTTCTTCTTTAAAGTTTGTGTGTGTCTGAGCAAGCCAGAGATAGTTAATTCTAGTGTCTGTCTTTCCAACCCACTCAACTCTTGATTTTTTAGGCACGAGACACTTTCTCATTAAAAATCAATCAGGGTCTTATCTAAATCATACTATTGTACCAGCCCTTATTGAAAGTTTAATCATCCCCTTGTAGGACACTAGCTGATTAATTAGTAAATTCACCTGTAAATTTAAAGTACTCTCATTCCAACTCCCTTAGTATCCTAAACTTAACTCGAAACTCAATAAAACTAAGATGAAGGCAGCAGTCCAGCAGCAAGAGGGGGGCTTTCCAGTCTTTTGCATTGAGTGTCATGTGTATGATTTTTTACCTGCCGGTGAGAGATTGTATGTGTGTACTCGGTGCAAAGAGCTCCTGGCTCTCAGGGAACGAGTCCGATCTCTGGAGGCTAGAATAGCAGATTTGGAGGAGCTGAGGCAGACAGAGAGGTATATTGATGAGACCTTCAGGGCATAGTAGCCAAGTCACAAATCCTGTCTGGCAGCCCCAGTGCTGCCTTGGATCATAAAGGTCTCCCAATAGGTGAACATCATCCTGATATAGCAGGAAGTGATCCTGTAGCAAGGACCTGCTCTCCAGGTGATGTATTGTCCTCTTGCTCTGAGGACAAGTCTCTCAGGGCTACTGCCCAGGAGGGAAGGGTTAGGCCAGCCATCATAGTTGGTGATTCAATTATTAGAAATGTAGATAGCATGGTGGCTTGTGGACGGTGAGGACCGCCTGGTAACTTGCCTGCCTGGTGCGAAGGTGGTAGACCTCACACATCACCTAAATAAGATTATAGAGAGTGCTGGGGAGAAGCCGGCTGTCGTGGTACATGTGGGCACCAACGACATAGGAAAATGTGGGAGAGAGGTTCTGGAAGCCGAATTTAGGATTTTAGGTAGGAAACTGAAATCCAGAACCTCCAGGGTGGCATTCTCTGAAATGTGTCCTGTTCCATGTGCAGGTCCCCAGAGGCAGGCAGAGCTCCAGAGTTTCAATGTGTGGATGAGGCAATGGTGCAGGGAAGAGGGATTCAGCTTTGTAAGGAACTGGGGAAACTTTTGGGGAAAGGGGAGACTTTTCTGAAAGGATGGGCTCCACCTTAACCAGAGTGGAACCAAGCTGCTGACACTAACTTTCAAAAAGGAGATAGAGCAGCTTTTAAACTAGAACAAGGGGGAAAGCCGACAGTCACTCAGCAGTGCATGGTTCAGAGAAATGTATCCTTGAAGGATACTAATGAAACAGGAGAGTTAGGGCATCCCAACAGAGAGGTTCCATTAAAAGCAAACATAGTCCATGTGCCTACATGTAAAAAATCACCGATGCTAATGATTTCTGAATTATCACTAACAACTGAAAAGCAGGTTGTTAATACAAACAAAAAACACACTTTGAAATGTCTGTATGCCAATGCCAGAAGTCTAAGAAGTAAGATGGGAGAGTTAGAGTGTATAGCGGCAAATGATGAGATTGACATAATTGGCATCACAGAGACTTGTTGGAAGGAGGATAAACAATGGGACAGTGCTGTATCAGGGTACAAATTATATCACAATGAAAGGGAGGATCAACTTGTTGGGGGTGTGGCATTTTATGCCCGGGACGGTATAGAGTCCAACAGGATAAAGATCATACAAGAGACTAAATGCTCAGTAGAATCTATATGGGTAGAAATCCCATGTGTGTTGGGTAAGAATATAGTGATAGGAGTATACTACCATCCACCTGGACAAAATGGTCAGACAGATGATGAAATGCTAAGAGAAATCAGGGAAGATAACCAATTTGGCAGTGCAATAATAATGGGAGATTTCAATTACTCCAATATTGACTGGTTAAATGTAACATCAGGACTTGCTAGAGACATAAAGTTCCTAGATGTAATAAATGACTGCTTCATGGAGCAATTGGTTCATGAACCAACAAGAGAGGGAGTTATTTTAGATGTAATTCTTAGTGGAACACAGGATTTGGTGAGAGAGGCAACGGTGGTGGGGCCACTTGGCAACAGTGATCATAACATGATCAAATTTAAACTAATAACTGGAAGGGGGACAATAAGTAAATATGCTGCTCTAACATTAAACTTTCAAAAGGGAAACTTTGATAAAATGAGGAAAATAGTTAGAAAAAAGCTGAAAGGTGCAGCTTTTAAGTTAAAAGTGTTCAACAGGCATTGATATTGTTTAAAAATACAATCCTGGAGGTGCAGTCCATATGTATTCCACACATTAAGAAAGGTGGAAGGAAGGCAAAACGATTACCATCATGGTTAAAAGGTGAGGTGAAAGAGGCTATTTTAGCCAAAAAAAATCCTTCAAAAATTGGAAGAAGGATCCATCTGAAGAAAATAGGATAAAACATAAGCAGTGTCAAGTTAAGTGTAAAACATCGATAAGACAGGCGGAGAGAGAATTTCAAATGAAGCTGGCCATAAAGGCCAGGCTTAAAACTTTTTAAAGTATATCCAAAGCAAGAAACCTGTGAGGGAGTCGGTTGGATAATTAGATGACCGAGGGGTTAAAGGGGCTCTTAGGGAAGATAAGGCCATTGCATAAAGACTAAATTAATTCTTTGCTTCCGTGTTTAATAATGAGGATGATGGGGAGATACCAGCTCTGGAGATGATTTTCAGGGATGATGAGTCAGACGAACTGAACAAAATCACTGTGAACCTGAAAGATGTAGTAGGCCAGACTGACAAACTAAAGAGTAGCAAATCACCTGGACCAGATGGTATGCATCCTAGGATACTGAAGGAACTAAAAAATGAAATTTCTGATCTATTAGCTAAAATTTGTAACCTATCATTAAAATCATCCATTGTACCTGAAGACTGAAGGGTGGCTAATGTAACCCCCAATATTTAAAAAAGGCTCCAGGGGTGATCCGGGTAACTATCGACCAGTAAGCCTGACTTCAGTGCCGGGAAAAATAGTGGAAACTATTCTCAAGATCAAAATCATAGAGCATATAGAAAGACATGGTTTTATGGATTTCCCCAAAGGAAGTCTTGCCTAACAAATCTGCTTCATTTTTTTGAAGGGGTTAATAAACATGTGGATAAAGGTGAACTGGCAGATGTAGTATATTTGGATTTTCAGAAGGCGTTTGATAAAGTCCCCCATGAGAGGCTTCTAAGAAAACTAAAAAGTCATGGGATAGGAGGCGATGTCCTTTCGTGGATTACAAATTGGTTAAAAGACAGGAAACAGAGAGTAGGATTAAATGGTCAATTTTCTCAGTGGAAAAGGGTAAAGAGTGGAGTGCCTCAGGGATCTGTACTTGGCCCGGTGCTTTTCAATATATATATAAATGATCTGGAAAGGAATGCAACGAGTGAGGTTAGCAAATTTGCGGATGATACAAAATTATTCAGAGTAGTTAAATCACAAGCGGACTGTGATACATTACAGGAGGACCTTGCAAGACTGGAAGACTGGGCATCCAAATGGCAGATGAAATGTAATGTGGACAAGTGCAAGGTGTTGCATATAGGAAAAAATAACCCTTGCTGTAGTTACACGATGTTAGGTTCCATATTAGGAGCTACCACCCAGGAAAAAGATCTAGGCATCATAGTGATAATACTTTAAAATTGTCGGATCAGTGTGCTGCAGCAGTCAAAAAAGCAAACAGAATGTTAGGAATTATTAGGAAAGGAATGGTTAACAAAACGGAAAATTTCATAATGCCTCTATATCGCTCCATGGTGAGATCGCACCTTGAATACTGTGTACAATTCTGGTCGCCGCATCTCAAAAAAGATATAGTTGCGATAGAGAAGGTACAGAGAAGGGCAACCAAAATGATAAAGGAGATGAGACAGCTCCTTTATCATTTCCTATGATAAACAGCCTTAACCTCTTCAGCCTTTCCTATGAGGAAAGGCTGAAGAGGTTAAGGCTGTTCAGCTTGGAGAAGAGACGGCTGAGGGGGGATATGATAGAGGTCTTTAAGATCATGAGAGGTCTTGAACAAGTAGATGTGAATCGGTTATTTACACTTTCAAATAATAGAAGGACTAGGGGGCATTCCATGAAGTTAGCAAGTAGCACATTTAAGACTAATCGGAGAAAATTCTTTTTCACTCAACGCACAATAAAGCTCTGGAATTTGTTGCCAGAGGATGTGGTTAGTGCAGTTAGTGTAGCTGGGTTCAAAAAAGGTTTGGATAAGTTCTTGGAGGAGAAGTCCATTAACGGCAGTTAATCAAGTTTACTTAGGGAATAGCCACTGCTATTAATTGCATCAGTAGCATGGGATCTTCTTAGTGTTTGGGTAATTGCCAGGATCTTGTGGCCTGGTTTGACCTCTGTTGGAAACAGAATGCTGGGCTTGATGGACGCTTTGTCTGACCCAGCATGGCAATTTCTTATGCTCTTATGTTCTGAATAGCTATTTTTAGCACATATGCTAAAGTTGGTTGGAAAAGTCCCATTGTTTATCACCTTATAAAATAGAAACAATTCCATTTAAGACAGTGTCTGTTGCGGTCCCGACCGCCCCTCTCCTGATCGGGCTCAGGCCCGCCTACCTCCGCTCTGGCAGCCGCAGGATTCCGCCTGGTCCAGGCCCCGGGGGGCCCTCCGTTCGCGCGCTTCCCACGTGGCGGACGCCATTGCAGGCCTGTTTTTCTCCGGCCTCGCGCACGGGCGCGAAGACGCTCTTCTTGTGCGTCCAGCTCCCGGAAGCTCGGCTCCGCCCTCTCGGCTGACGTCACGCACTGCTCCCGATATAACCGGCATTCATTCGTTCACTAAACGCCTTGCAACGAGGTTCCTAGCTGACTAGTTGCTTCCAGTTTGCGTTTCCTGTTGAATCCCTGATTCCAGCCTTGACTCCGGTTTGCTTCTGACTCCGCTACAGCCAGCTACCTGCCTTGACTCCGGTTTGCTTCTGACTCCGCTACAGCCAGCTACCTGCCTTGACTCCGGTTTGCTTCTGACTCCGCTACAGCCCGCTGCCTGCCTTGACTCCGGTCTGCTTCTGACTTCGCTACAGCCCGCTGCCTGACTTGACTCCGGTTTGCTTCTGACTCCGCTACAGCCCGCTGCCTGCCTTGACTCCGGTTTGCTTCTGACTCCGCTACAGCCAGCTGCCTGCCTTGACTCCGGTCTGCTTCTGACTTCGCTACAGCCTGCTGCCTGCCTTGACTCCGGTTTGCTTCAGACTCCGCTACAGCCTGCTACCTGTCCTGACTCCGGTTTGCTTCTGACTTCGCTACAGCCCGCTGCCTGCCTTGACTCCGGTTTGCTTCAGACTCCGCTACAGCCTGCTACCTGCCTTGACTCCGGTTTGCTTCAGACTCCGCTACAGCCTGCTACCTGCCTTGACTCCGGTTTGCTTCAGACTCCGCTACAGCCTGCTACCTGCCTTGACTCCGGTTTGCTTCTGACTTCGCTACAGCCTGCTACCTGTCCTGACTCCGGTCTGCTTCTGACTTCGCTACAGCCTGCCGCCAACCCCGCCCCAGGTTGACACGAACTCTTACCTCTGCCTGCCTCATTTGGCCCCGAGTGTCCCTCCTGGGCCAGCTTCCTGACCTAGCCTTTCTCTGTGACTCTCTGGCAATCCTCGAGCCGCCTCTGCTGCTAGTGGGCCTTCCGCCTTCCTTCGCACTAGCCCTTCTGGACATTCGCAGCAGTGCCCAAGTCCCAAGGGCCCTTGCCCCTACAGGCTCCTCCCGGGGGGGGTCCCCGGCTCCGGGTGAAACCTCGCCAGGTCATGTCTCCGCCTCCCGGCCTGCCCCGTGATCTCCGGTAGGCCGGCCCAAGGGTCCACCATCTACCCTCACAGCAGTCTAGCTGCAACAATTGTCTCTTGCACTTGATGCATTACATGTCATAGCTAATCTAGCAAAGAAAATAAAAAGCAAATTAGTAAAGATTTTAGTTTATATAACTGGTCTTTATAATGTGCTGCTTCATTTTTCTGGTGTACTCAGAAATAACCAGCAAATAAAGTTCCAGCTTTCACTTTGAAATGGAAGAGACCTGCAGGTCTTTAAAGTAGTACTGGTATGAACATAATATGACATTCATCAATGCTCTTCTACTATATACCAACAAAAGTGAAACAACAATCTGTAAATCCAAACCAGATTTTCAAGAAAGCCCTATATTGCTAGTATATTTTCTCCTACTAAATCTGACACTGTTAAAATGCTGCCACCTTCTGTTGGGCTCTTGCCATGCTAATCGGCTGCAGTCCATTATTTGAGCTTTTCTGTTTCTCTTAAACTGATTTATTCTGATCCCAAACTGAAATGCCACAATATATAACATGACAAGTAAAACGCAAAGCCTGCCAAAAATCTTGATAGGCTCAGTTTTTGTGAAGCAGCACTTGAAAAGACCATTATATTAAAGTATGCTCAACATTTTTGACAGTGAATTATTCGGGCAGCAGTACTTTATCTCAGTGTACACTAGGTGCTGTAGCAATTCAAGGATTCACAAGTCGAGGATTAAAAAAAAAAAAAAAAATCCATGCTGTTGTTTCATCTATACCAAGTACCTGTTAGTTTGTCCTTGGTGGCTCATATTTCATTGTCAGACTGTACAAGAAACATAAAAGTAAATATAAATAATCTAGGGCTCTAAATATGCTTCTAAGATTCCATCTGATTAAACTATGCAGATATTTAAGCTGGCTTTCATGGCTGTTTATGCCAGTGTAGATCACTGCACTATTCACTAATGAATCATAAACATGTGCCACACCCTTGGCACATTAATTATTGTAAACAATTGACTTAACACTGCAGAAAATTGCATGTTATTCACAAAAATGCGGAAACTTGTGTACAAATGCTTTATTCCCACCTATGGAGCTCACCTTAGAAGGTGAAAGCAACTTTTTCCTACTCAGCTGACCATCGAAAACACTGACTGGCACTGCTACAAAAAGGAGAAGGCTGCAGTCCCCTGGTTTTGCACACCACGGATGTTTTGGATGCTGGAGGGGGAGGAGGTAGATGCCAGAGTGCTGATGGAGAGGGAGAGACAGCCAGTAGAGTTAGAGGAAGGAGAAGAAGCTGCAGGAGGAGGAGGTTAAAGGCAGAGATGACCACAAGGCTGAGCCAAAGAGAGTCTTCCAGCAGCTGCATCCTTGTATCTTCCCAATCCTGCCCTAATATGTGACATTTTGAAGAAAAGTTTAGGCACTTGATGCTAAATGTGTTGAACTGAATGAGACAGAACAGTCTGACTAATGAGCCTGGCAATGATGGTTTTCCAGTCTCTCAGCTTTGCTTCACTGGACTTTTTTATTTATAGATGCCTTGACATGGAGAAAGCCCTATTTCTCTACCACCATCTCCATCAGCACATTATTCTCTTCATCAGTGAAAAACATCAGCTATACTTTAGATGCCATAAGGCAGGGGGAAGCATAGTAGCCTGTAATCTAGTTTGCCACTGTGGCCTGTGGGATATGCATTAGAATGGGGAGGGCCACCTGAGGCTTGGCCCATCCAGCTTTTTCCAGACACCATCCTGGAAGTGCTCACTACCTGCCCGACACTGTGGCTTTTTGCATGCTCTCTCTGCTCATGCAAGACATGCAGATTAGTGTGAGATCTTTCTCATTGATTTGTATGTTTTGCAAGACCAGCATGAGCTTGCAAAGAGCAGCCCAGCATCAGATGCCAGTCAGCACTTTAGAAGCAGGAGGAGAAACTTCATGGGGTATACTGTAGGGGGTGGAGGCTCCAAGGCTGGAGACTGGCTGGGGAGGAAGGTGGGGCTTGTGGTTAGAGACTGGCTTGGTGGAAGGGGGCCCTTTTGTTGGAGACTGGTTGGTTGGGTCTGTGCCAAAAGACTGGTTGGAGTCTGGCTGGGGAAGGGGTCTATGGATAAAGTGGATTAGGGCTATCTGAGAATGGGGGTGTCAGGATAGGACTGGCTGAGGAGGAGGGGGATGTCTGAGCCCAGGAATAGGTATATAAGGCTGGAGACTATCTGGGGAGGGGGTCTGAAGCTGGGGACTGGCTGGGGGGGGGGGGGGGTTAAGGCTGGCTCAGGTAGTTGAACCCGATTGGCTGTGGAAGGGGTTCAGAGTTGGTGGCTGTTTGGCTAGCTGGGAGACCCTGGCAATCAGGACTTGACAATGGCTGACTAGCCATTTATTTCCTGTTACTCACTTCCAGGGATAACAATAGATTTATTTCTGTCTGTAATTAGGTAGACATAAGAAAGCTACTACTGTCCCTGGGGGTGAATAACAGGAAGTAGATCTTTTTTATGGGATCTGCCAGATATCTGTGATCTGGATTGGCCACTGTCTGAGAGAGGATGCTGGGCTTGGTGGACCTTGATTTGACCAAGCATAGCATTTTTTTTAATGCTCTTATAGGATGGGGAAAGAGTATGAGAGAGAGTGTTGTATCTGTCCCTACTCTGGTCCTGCTCCCTTTCACATCCTTACCCCTCTCAAGCCTCTTTTTATCTCACTCCCAATTCTGAATGCTTTCTCTTACACACACAGCCCCTTCCCCATACCTACCAGCTTGCAATCCAGATTCTCCCTTCTCCCGTGTGCCCTCCCTCTAATCTTCTCTACCACTCCCACTCCAAGACCTTGCCCTCTCTCCTATAAGAACATGAGACATTCCATGTTGGGTCAGACCAGTCTTCATTGAACCCAGCATTCTATCTCTAACAGGGCCAATCCAGGTCCCAAGTACCTAGCAAATCTCATAAAGTAGATCTACTTCTTGTTACTCACACTGAGAGATAGTCTTTAGTCTGACCTGGGTAATAAATGTGTTATAGACTTTGTAGACTAAAGAAAACTATTAATATCGCTGGAAGTTTTGGGGGAAAAATTCTAGGATTTGGGGGTGATTATATCTGATGATCTTAAGTTGAGCAAACAAGTGGATAAAGTGACAGCAAAAGCCAGAAATATTCTTGGCTTCATAAGGAGAGTAATAATTAACTGAAAAAAGGAGTTGATATTGCACCTTATTTGGAATACTATACACAATTCTGGAGACTGCACCTTCAAAAGGATATAAACCAGTTGGAGTTGGTCCAGAGTGTGACTACTAAAATGATCAGTGGTGTTCATTCTAAAAGAATATGGGGACAGACTTAAAGATCTAAGCATATATACCTTAGAGGAAAGGCAAGTTAGGGAAGAATGATAGTCATTTAAATATCTCCAAGGTTTCCATGCATAGGATATGAGTCTTTTTAAACAGAAATAAGGTTCTAGAATGAGGGGATGAGGTTGAAAGTGTTACGGTTTCTGCTCCCGAGTCCCAACCCACGAGCAGCCCCTCTCACCTCTGCTGCCTGCTGCGCCGATCAGGCCGGTCTCCGACCACCCTTTCTCCTTCTTGTGGCCACCATCGTGGATTCCCTCCATGGTGTGGTGCTAATGTTGCCATCCGCAGCACAAAGGGCTGCCGGAGCCTTCACTCTTCGCGGCATGGAACTGCTGCCAGGATGTTCCTCCTTGCAGCCCTGATGATACCACTGCCGCTGTGCTCCACTTCGCAGGAACACCGCCATTGTCACTACTCTGCCCCGCCTGTCCCGGGCCCTGCATAGGCGTGCATGCCTCTGCTCTTCCTTTAAAGGGCCAGCAGCGGGAAAAGCCCCACAGCCCCATCGGATGATGTTATCAGCCTGTTCCTTCACTAGCCCTATAAAAGGGCCCTGCTTCCTCTCCTCAAGGCCTTCGCATCGGATGTCCATGGTCGTCCATGCTCCTCTTCTCCAGTCAAGGTCCTCTGTGGTCTCCTCATGTCTAGATAGCTCTTCATTTGATTTAGATGCTTCTGATGTTCCTGCTCTTGTTCCTCATCGAAGCTCCTTCATTGCCTGTTCCTGATATTCCATGTTCCCAATGTTCTTGATGTTCCGTGTTCCAGTCCTGGTTCTGATGGCTTCTCCACATTTCCTGGCATGCCTCTGTTGTGGTCCATGTCCAGCCCATGGGGGGCTGAGTTGGGCACTTCGTGGCACAAGGCCTGTCTTCACGTTTGCAGCGCAAGTCTCTGAAAGTCCCTCGCTTTTATGCCGAAGTCTGTTCCTGAGTTCGAGTTCCAAATCCTGAGTCTTGAATACTGAGTCTTGAATCCTGTTTCTGGTCTTCGGAGTACCTTGCACCTGCTTCCATTCATGCCCAAGACTCAAGCCAGAACCTGCTCTACTTCAGCGTGGTCTGTGACCAGCTATAAGCAGCTTTGTAGAGCGCTCCTCTGTGCAGCCCTCTCCTGAATCTTCATCATGTTACCAGTTCCAACTCTTCACCTTCTTGCCTGGAGTCTGCTTCATTTCCGGCGCGGTTCGCGACCAGCAATGGGAGGCTGTGTAGGGCACACTGCGGTGCAGTACTCACCCTGTACTAGTGCCTGAATCCTGAATCCTCATCTGAGTTTTCCAAGTTCCTTGAGTCTTCGTCTGAATCTCCCAAGTTCCTTGAACCCTCGTCTGAGTCTTCCAAGTTCTGAGTTCCATGTCTCATCTTGTTCCTGCCCTCAGCCTCTGTCTGGCCTCATGCACTGTTGTACCCAAGCGGCGGGTGCAGAAGGGCTACCAAGTGGCCGGAGGGCTATCCTTAAGACCAGTATTGCGTTGCTGGGTCTCACTGTGCGTGCAAGTCTAGTGGATACCTGAGCCTATCTTGTTCCAGTTCCTCAATGTTCCACATCTTGATCCTGGTCCAGCCTTATTCCAGATTCTGCCCGTGCTTGGACACTCTCACCTCCCACAGTGTGTGTCTTGGGGCTCCTCCCTAAGCCGTGCCATGGTCCAAGGGTTCACATCCCTCTGGAGCAAGTGACTAGGGATGTGCAGCCAAAAAGTTTTTGTTGCATTCGTGATTCGGATTCGTCGGGGCGCAAATGCGTTACATTCAGCCGTATGGCGCTCCAATGCATTAATACGGTGAGTTAAATTTGTGTCCCAGCTAAAATTAAAATTAACTACAATCCCCCACCCTCCTGACCCCCCCAAGACTTACCAAAACTCCCTGGTGGTCCAGCGGGGACTCCAGAAGCCATCCCTCCATTCTCACACCCTCATTTGCCGGTTTCATCATGGCGCCGATAGCCTGTGTCACAGGGGCTACCGGTGCCATTGGTCAGCCCTTGTCACATGGTCAACGGTGCCATCTTGTGCTCCTACCATGTGACAGGGGCTGACCAATGGCACCAGTAGCCCCTGTGACATCGTATGGGCAAAGGCTATCGGCGCCATTTTAAGACCTAGCATCAGACGGCCGGCGTACAGGAGGTCGCTCCGGGACCCCTGTTGGACCCACAGGGACTTTTGGCCAGCTTGGGGGGCCTCCTGACCCCCACAAGACTTGCCAAAAGTCCAGCGGGGGTCTGGGAGTGACCTGCACGCCGGCCGTCCGATGCCAATACTCAAAATGGTGCCGATCGCCTTTGCGTCTCAAAATGGCGCTGATTGCCTATGTGTGACATAGTGAGGGCAAAGGCGATCGGCGCCATTTTGAGTATTGGCATCGGACTGCCGGCGTGCAGGAGGCCACTCCCAGACCCCCGCTGGACTTTTGGCAAGTCTTGTGGGGGTCATGAGGCGCCCCCCAAGCTGGCCAAAAGTCCCTGTGTGTCCAACAGGGGTCCCGGAGCGACCTCCTGTACGCCGGCCGTCCGATGCTAGGACTCAAAATGGCGCCGATAGCCTTTGCCCATACGATGTCACAGGAGCTACTGGTGCCATTGGTCAGCCCCTGTCACATGGTAGGAGCACAAGATGGCGCCGGTGACCATGTGACAGGGGCTGACCAATGGCACCGGTAGCCCCTGTAACACAGGCTATCGGCACCATGATGAAACCGGCAAACGAGGGTGTGAGAATGGAGGGATGGCTTCTGGAGTCCCCGCTGGACCACCAGGGAGTTTTGGTAAGTCTTGGGGGGGTCAGGAGAGTGGGGGGTTTAAATTTGTATTTAGGAGGCCGAATAAAACAGAAATCTGTTAAATACGTGGGGAGTCGCGATGCGTTTCGCCTCCCCACGTATTTAACAGATAGGACAAAATAAGTTGCAGATTACAAATATGTGGAAAACGGATGCACACCCCTACAAGTGACTTCAACTCAGTGCTCACAACAGGACACAAAGGTGGTCATAACAGAAAGGAGGTAGAGTCAGGAAAAATCTTAGGAAATATTTATTTGCAGAAAGGATAGTGAATACACATAACAGATCCCAGTAGAAGTGATTTAGACAAAAATAGTATCTGAATTAAAAAAATCATGGGATAAACACAGGGGGTCTCTGAGGGTGTGATGGGAATTGTAAAGCTAAATTAGTGGCGTGGATAGGCAGTCTAGGTAGGCCATATGGTTACTTTCTGCCATTATATTTCTATGTTTCTGTTTCTATTACATTTAAGAAACTAATCAGAATATTTCATACAGAGGTGAGAAAAGGAATAGTGTGAACACCTTAGATAATCAGAAGATTTACAAGCCAAGATTAGTCAGTATTTTTTTTTAATTATAAGACAGGATAGTAGGTAATCAGAGGATACAACAAACAAAGGAAGATAGACTGCAGACTAATATAAAGGCGAGTAGAGCCAATGTCCCAGAATTCAAGAAGAAAAAGATAATTGTGCACCCTTACATCGTGAGACATCCAGACCAAAAAGAGACTGTGGACAAAAAAAAAGATAAAAACACATAGATAAAAGAAGAATAAAACATAAGATCAACTAAAAGAATAAGACATACAAAACTATAACAGTACAATAGACTATAAAATATTCTTAACCAAGAAGAATAAACAGGAAAATGTAAAATTTCTATAGGAAAAAAAAATTACAAAGAATCATTTCCATTTAATAAAGTCGACTAATTTCTGAACATTGTTGCGATTATACAGAGTATAAAAATAAAAACTATACTTACCTGATAAGACATCATTTCTCCTTTCATAAGAGTCAGTCCTAGGGGAAAAAAAAAGCATTTGTGTTATTTATTGTATTGCTTTATTTATTACTTGGGTTTTTTTTGTTGAAATACTTGTTGCCAGCTGATTGTTATATAAAAATAAATTTGTATCCCTATGGGAGGGCCACCTAGTTACTCGGGGTGGGGATTAGGTATGAGCGTAGGGGGTTGGGGGCCACTTTCACATTCAACATGAGACGTACAGAAAGAACAGTGGTCTCTAGTGAAGATTTGCTGGCCGTCGGAGTGAGGAAACTCACTCCAAGAAGAGATTTGGCCAATGTTCTCTCACCCTAGCTTGTTGTTGCCCAGGTAGAGTGTCCATCCAGCTAGGGTGAGAGAATATTGCCCAAATCTCTTCTTGGAGTGAGTTCCCTCACTCCGACGGCCAGCAAATCTTCACTAGAGACCACTGTTCTTTCCGTACGTCTCATGTTGAATGTGAAAGTGGCCCCCAACCCCCTACGCTCATACCTAATCCCCACCCCGAGTTACTAGGTGGCCCTCCCATAGGGATACAAATACCTGGTTAGGGCATAGGCATTATCGCAAGTCTCTCTCTCTCTCTCTCTCTCTCTCTCTCCCTCTCCCTCTCCCTCTCTCCCTCTCCCTCCCCCCTTTACTGGCCTGTAACACAATTTAACGTGTTGAGGCTATGTGGCACACAATAACTGTTTTACATATGCTCCGCCCCCTGAATATAAATTGCGGTATTATCTCCTGCAATAACACCTTGGAAAATGACCCCCATAGTCAGTGCTGTTTACAAGGGACTGAACAAAGAGCTTGGGAGTAAATAGTGCAGAAGAGCCTTGGGGGTAAGCTTCCTCCCACAGGGGATCCTGGATTCTCAGAGTGATGTGTTGGGTTTTGAAAACTGTGCAATTAAGTCCAAAAACTGAGATGCAAACATTTTCGGCCGGATTTTAAAAGGCCTGCGTGTGTAAAATCTGAGGTTTACGTGCATGGCCGGGCCTTGTGTGCGCCATCAGATTTTATAACATGTATGTGCCAGTGCGTGCATGTTATAAAATAGGCGCATCCATGTATGCGCAGCAGGAACTGCGCTCATGGATGCGCACCTTATAAAATCTACCTCTTTGGGTCCAGTGTCTGGGTTTTCTTGCCTAGGAGATACACATTTATGGTGCCTGAATAGGGAATCTGTTTTGTAGTATGAAAGATCCCTAAGATGAAGATAATGTGATTTGGAGCGTTTTCTATTGTTTTGGAATAGAGCCACTCTGTTTTTGTGAATGGTAAGTTTGGTTTAAATATGGCTGCTGTTACTGATGAGGGGACAGACTAGAGACTAAAGTGCATGAAATCAAGCCCAAAGAGAGTTGCACTGTGCATGCCAGAGTGTCATCACGAGGTGTCAGTGTAGGCTAGCCAATTTGGAATGACTGTGGAGGGTGGTGCTTTATTACGTATGTGCCTCATTTGTGACTTTGAGGCCCGAGCTTGTAAAAAGCACAAGAAGCAGGGTGTAGCTTTGCTGGAGCAAGCAAGGAGCATGTTGAGCTGAGCAGAACCCAATGATTGAGCCCTACAGATGGGGTAAGTGGGGGCTGGAGTGGTTCCCGGCTCCGAGACCTTTGTTTTGATAGTGAGAGGGGGCACATGGGGGGCCTGCGGAGGCCCTGCTTTATTTTGTTTTGGTTTTTTTTGTTTTGGGGGATCTTTTTTTTTTTTTATTTGTAATGTTTATTTTGTTTCTGTAAGGGACAGAAACAAAATAAACATTAACAAATTGACAATCGTGGACCAGTGCCCCCCTCCACTCCAGAAAATGAAAGCTAAAAACAAAACACAATTTTTGAGGCAGCACATCCCTACCACTGGGTGCTGCCTTCTGAAGGCCACATTGTCATTTATGTTTCCTGCCACCATGCTACCTACCTGTATGCCCATGAGTACTGTTTTGAGAATCCAAATGCATACTGTGAAAGAGAGTGTGGATGGGCCAGGACCTCACTATGCCCCATATAAGTTTAGAATAACTGCTACCACATACATCAGTAATGTTTCCCAGTTATTTTTACCTGTGAAAGATGCCAAGCTGCTTTGTCAACAAAGACTTTGACTGGGCACTGCTCTGTCATTGTTCTCACTGATAAGAGATCTTTCCTTTTCAGCTGGAGGAGCTGTGTTGGTATCATTAAGCCTCAAAGGACAGCTGACTGTGTTCTCTAAGAGTAACAATGCTTAGAGTAAAACTGAAAATGAGACTACCAGTCCAAACAACTTTACTGCTACTTCTGAGGAATGGGTGTTACCCTCTTTTCCTTCTGCATATGAGTTACCAGAGTTACCATTTGCTAAGGCATCCACCTCAAAGTGGATCTCTCCGACTGTTGTAGAAAAGCCCCCAGTAGCTGTGAGCAACCCAGTTACCTGGTTCAAGTTTGGGATTAAGCCTGAATTCCAGGGGAAGTAAAATCCTTTCCAGCGACCCCAGCAGACATTTCCTGCTTAGCTTTGCCAAGTGCCATTGGGGGTACATCAATCTTCATCAACTGAGACATCTTCATGTCCCCTTGAAAGGGACCACATTACATTAAAATGCTTGTATGAATAGGAGGTAGCCAAAATATTAGCTCCAATAATTACTCCTGAGCCTGAAGCCATTGAGCAGTGGGTAGATGCTCTGGAAAATTAGCATAGGCTGGATTCTTCATTGGACAATATGGCCAACTAAACTTCCAGTGAAAGGAAGGATTCTCCCTTTTTACCATCTAAGCCAGATACTTGGCAAGAATACCTGGAACTGGATAAAGAACCGGGCCATAGTACTTCTTCTTCTGAGATCAGCAAGGAGAGTATCTGTGATAGTCTTAGCTCCAAAAGTGTGTTCATTCCCATCAAGGGATGGCGATAGATCAGTCCAGGGATCCGAAGTTATAGCGATGAGTGGAATATATTTTCTTCCCTTCTGGAAGTGGACTTTTCCAATGTTCCTATACCAGACCCTTGGCAGAATGGGCAATGGGTAAGCCCTGGGAATCAATCCTCAGACCATACTTTGACTAGGCTGTCCCAAAGCATTGCCATGTAATCAGATGCATCCAATGGATTTTTGGGGTCCAATATCCTTATGTCCCAATTCACATCTTGCTCTGTCGAGAGATAGAGGGATGAGTGGATCTGAGAACATATCAAAGCTCAATTGCTAAAAGACAAAGTATATGGTGAATATACTAAACATCATGTTCCAGCAGACAGTCAAGCATCAACTAAAAGAGGTGAATCTAGGACGTAACATATACAAAACACTATGTCCTCTTATTTACTGTTACATCAGCCTTTAGATTAGGTTTTGTTGGGTGAAACTTGCACTCCTAAATTGCTACCAGTAAGAGAAACCTTGTTACGCTCACCACCCATGGCAACCCCATGGTGCGGCCCTCGTACCATGCTGCACAGCAGGCGGGACCCAGTTCTGCTTCCATGGTGGCAGTAGGTTGCCGGCTCCAACCGCAGCCCTCTGTCAGTGCCTTTGACTCTGCACCTCATCCCGGGACCTCTGGCAAGGACGCCCTCACCAGCACCTCGGGCCTTGCATCGTGTCCCAGGCTTTCCAGACAGGACGCCTCCATCAGCCGAGCCAGCAGTGCGGCGCCTCCCTTTAGGCGCGCGTGCTCGCCACGCTGAGACCTTTAAAGGGCCCGCGGCGGGAACCAGGCCGCAGACCCCGGATCTTGACGTCATGTCCTGCTCAGTATAGATTCCCTGGTTTTCTCTGAAGACTTTGCCTTTGCAACAGGTCTCCTTGGTTTACCTGTCCTTGGTTTCAAGCGCCCATTGCCTCGTCGTGTCTTCGTTACTGTTCCAGTGTCTCTGGTTCCCAGTTCCTGTGTTTGTGTGTTTTCTCGTATAGACTGACTTCTGGTGCTGACTTCTGCTTCGCTTTGACTACACTGCTCTCTCCAAGCCTGACCTCTGCCTGCCTGACCACGTCGCCTCTCTCCAAGCCTGACCTCTGCCTGTCTGACCACATTGCCTCTCTCCAAGGCTAACCTCTGCCTGCCTGACTACGCTTGCCTTCTCCGTGCCTTGACCATTGCTATGCCTGATTACGCTTGCCCTCTCCGTGCCTTGAATACTGCTATGCCTGACTACGCTTGCCCTCTCTATGCCTTGACCATTGCTACACCTGACCACGCCTGCCTTCTCCGCGCCCAGACCAAAGCTACGTACTTTGCTATAGACTCTGATATGTTCCGAGTTCCACATTGCCTGCTACAGCTTCCTTTGAGTGCTAGCCTCAGCTCAAGTTCTTCATTGATTCTTTGGACTCTATCCTTGGGACGTGGACTCCTAGGCTTTGGCCCCTCTGTGCTCAAGCACCCTCTGTCTTTCCCAGTTTTTCGGTGCTTGGGTTTCCGTTCCGCAACCTGTCCTGGATAGAGCTACGCCATCTGCTGGCTGCTGTCTCTGGGCTGAACTACCTACTAGCATTGTTCTATCTCAAGGCTCTCCTAAATCCTGCCAGCCCCGGCACCCAAAGGCTCAACCTGAGGGGAACATGGGCTGGTACAGGTGAAGCTTCAGCCCTCTCCACCTGCTGACGGTGGGGACCTGTTGGCCCTTGCCTACGGGTTGCTCCAACTACGCCTCGGCCCAAGACTCCACCTCCAACGAAACAGACCTTAAATCATAGGGATGTGCATCCGTTTTCCACGTATTTGAAATCCGCAACTTATTTTTTGCTATCTGTTAAATACGTGGGGAGGCGAAACGCATCGCGACTCCCCACGTATTCAACAGATTTCTGTTTAATTCGGCCTAAATAAAAATTTAAACCCTCCCACCCTCCTGACCCCCCCAAGACTCACCAAAACTCCCTGGTGGTCCAGCGGTGGGGTCCGGGAACTCACTCAGACCCTCGGTGCTAGTTTCATCATGGCGCCGATAGCCTTTGTCACAGGGGCTACCGGTGCCATTGGTCAGCCCCTGTCACATGGCCATCGGCGCCATCTTGTGCTCCTACCATGTGACAGGGGCTGACCAATGGCACCGGTAGCCCCTGTGACATAGTATGGGCAAAGGCTATCGGCGCCATTTTGAGTCCTGGCCTGGCGTCGGATGGCAGGTCGCTCCGGGTCCCCTGTTGGACCCACAGGGACTTTTGGCCAGCTTAGGGGGGCCTCCTGACCCCCACAAGACTTGCCAAAAGTCCAGCGGGGGTCCGGGAGCGACCTCCTTTCACGCCGGCCGCCCGATCCCAATACTCAAAATGGTGCCGATCGCCGCCATTTTGAGACTCAAAATGGCGCCAATCGCTGCTATTTTGAGACTCAAAATCGCCGTCTCGCTAATACTCAAAATCGCCGTCCCGCCAATACTCAAAATGGCGCCGATCGCCGTCATAGTGAGGGCAAAGGCGATCGGCGCCATTTTGAGACTCAAAATCGCCGTCCCGCCAATACTCAAAATGGCGCCGATCACCATCATAGTGAGGGCAAAGGCGATTGGCGCCATTTTGAGTATTGGCGGGACGGCGATTTTGAATCTCAAAATGGTGGCGATTGGCGCCATTTTGAGTATTGGGATCGGGTGGCCGGCGTGAAAGGAGGTCGCTCCCGGACCCCCGCTGGACTTTTGGCAAGTCTTGTGGGGGTCAGGAGGCCCCCCCAAGCTGGCCAAAAGTCCCTGTGGGTTCAACGGGGGTCCCGGAGCGACTTGCCGTCCAACGCCAGGCCAGGACTCAAAATGGCGCCGATAGCCTTTGCCCATACTATGTCACAGGGGCTACCAGTGCCATTGGTCAGCCCTGTCACATGGTAGGAGCACAAGATGGCGCCGATGGCCATGTGACAGGAGCTGACCAATGGCACCGGTAGCCCGTGTGACAAAGGCTATCGGCGCCACGATGAAACTAGCACAGAGGGTGTGAGTGATTTCCCGGACCCCACCGCTGGACCACCAGGGAGTTTTGGTAAGACTTGGGGGGATCAGGAGGGTTGTAGTTAATTTAGTAGTAACGTATTTACAGATCGACAACTTATTGAATTCTCCATACTTCCGCATGAAACGGAATTGACCCCCCACGAATACGGATCGCTAACGCAATGAAAACTTTTTGCCTGCACACCTCTATTAAATCAGAAGTTTAAATCTACATGTACCACTTACTCCCCAAAGAGTCTCAGTGGTGGATGCTGCCAAGCACATGCACAATTATGTATCCCCTTAACAAAAATCATGGCATAGAGAGATAAGGAGCACACGTAAGGTGGCCCTTTCTGAATCGGTACACTTTACAACAGAAAAGAGGTATCACATAGATGTCCTTATAGGAGTTGCATTTACTTGAAGCAGGCTGCTGCTGAAAGGACTACTAAGTAACCTCCATGTACCACAGGCTTCAGATGTCACTGAAAAGAAATGCTATCTTTCATATACTACTGAGACTGATGACCTACAACATTTAATACAGGTGTCTGAGAAATGTACAGCAACAAGCCTAGCCCTCTCCATGTTCATACTAGCTAGCCTGGCTGGTAGGCCCCTGCTTGTTTCCTGAAAGCTCCTTGGTTCCATCAGCCAAATCCTGCACGGAGTTAACCACACATCTGTATGTTACATTTACTGCCCAGGATGGCCCAGTCTATCCAGGTACACTCACTGCATCTCCCCTTTTAGACCCTGTCTATCCTGTGTACCCTTACTTCTATCCCCCACCCCCATGCCTATATGCGCCTTTGTATCCTGGTGACCTCCCCCCCCCCCCATCTCACCCAGGTGTGTCCCAGTTTGGCACCGACAGGCCCCAGTCTGTCCCAGATACTATATCTCCCAAACCCTAGCTTGCTCCTGTGTCCATTCACCTGGAGAAGCCAACCCACAAATCCAAGTCAAAAATCAAAAGGAAAGTTTGCACTTTTGTCTGCAAATGAGCAGTAGTAAATGAACACACACAAGCTAAATATGATGTTCTCGCGTACGTCACTTTTAAAATTCCTCATTACACGCCCTGTGCAAACCTTGTCCTGACATGACCCTAACACGTCCCTTTTTTGTGCATGTACTTGTGCTCGTGCACAGCCATACACATATGCATGTGGCCCCTTTTTGAAATAATCATTATGTGCAATCGGGCCACATAAACATGTATATAGCCTTTTCTATAAGCACAAGTCTTTGAAAATTTGCCTGCAAGCATGCCCTTTCCCATGTAATAAAGGGAAATGCTCTTGGGGGCAGAGTTTGGAATTACATGTAAACTTCTGGATTTTCAAAAGTATGCATGTATTTCTAGTCAGAAAAAGTACCTGCACAAAACAGCAGGTATAAATGTGCACAGGTACTTTTCCTTAGATAGTTTTTCAAAGGGAAAGCATCCACATACCTCCATTTTAAAAATTTGTGCAAAGTCCAAACTTAAAAAGTACCTGTGAATTCTGCAGATATGTGGCCAGTCAGAAAATTACCTTCTTAAAAGGTGGAAAATTAGATATGATTACTGTCCATAATTCTGGAAGATTACTCAGAAGATAAGATCAGCATAGGTCAATACCATTTCTTCCTTTCTATGCTTCTTAATCATTCTACTATGTTTCCTCGCTCCAATATTAGGGCCCCCTCCTCCAATCATTTTTTTTCTCTACAGCAAATGATTCCAAATGTTAATTCCACTTGCTCCCATTTTCTATATTCTCTGTCTCGTATTGCCTTGTCTGTGCGTCTTGACTAGACTGTAAGTTCCTTGGAGCAAAGACTGCATCATATTTTCGTCTGTTCAGTGCTGTGTACACATTATATCATTGTAGACATGATTAATAGTAGCAGTAATATTGCCTTAATGACTACAGGAGATATCCAACTAGTACCTCTCATCGGGAGGGGCAGCAGAGTTATTTTTCTTTAACTGATAGGTGAATATACCTTTTTCTTATGCATCAAGTATGTACATGACTGCACCTGGCTGCAGTTTTTCACACCCTTTTTAATCTATACAATATTCCCACCATACCTCTCATCCGACCTTCGCCTCTTTTATTTTCCTTTCAGTTACTTCACATATACTCAGTTGGTACACTCATACTCACAGTTACATCCCATGTACTTTCTGCATGAATACAAACACGTTTTCATATATACACAATATCACAGATAGGACAATGAGGCCAAGTCATGTTTTTTTAACTTTGCATAAATCTGATTGTTCCCAAATTCCCGTGCAACATTTTCTTTAACTGCATCCAAATTATGATAGTGCTTTCCAGTTGGAATGACAGATTTTTCATTTCTTTTCTTTTTTTTTCCATTGATTGCTATGAATGAGGGATGCATAAGTGCTTTTAAGTATATTTAAATAAGACAGTCTTGAAGTGCAGGCAAGCCTTTTTCACCTTTGTCTGTAGTTTCAGCTCAGAATGCTTCCTCTGTTCAATTCCAGATATTTGTTGTCATGAAAGTATCTGTGTATTCCACAAGGAATAATGAAGGCCCTGCATGTTAAAATTAATAAGCCGATAATATTGCACAGCATTCTGAGTTGGGGCTGGTCTAATATCCTCGGTCACTTTTTCCAAAGATGTACAGGATCATTAAGCTGTGCTTTTTTTTTTTTTTTTTGCATATCAAGTGATCAGTTTTATTTTCTAAAAGTTTAAGCTGCTAGAAATAGTTCAGGCTTCTGAATTTTGATTGCTAGATACCACAGTGAATTGTGAAAAGG
This sequence comes from Rhinatrema bivittatum, assembly GCF_901001135.1. Lineage (NCBI taxonomy): Eukaryota > Metazoa > Chordata > Amphibia > Gymnophiona > Rhinatrematidae > Rhinatrema > Rhinatrema bivittatum. Next base: position 523,030,163 of record NC_042616.1, read on the forward strand.
GAAAAAATAATCTTGGTTGACCAAACTCTTGCAACAACATATCTCTAACCTCTTGATTTTTTTTTTTTTAAATTACGTTTGCAGTACTCTCTGTACAGCACCGTAATTCTCAAAATGCACGTAGACTTTTTATTTACTTTTGATTTTTCTATTTTCTTGGAATAAAGAGTTGGGTTTAAAGCAGGGGTGGGCACTTCCGATCCTCGAGGGCCACAAACCAGTCTGGTTTTCAGGATATCCCTAATGAATATGCATGACAGAGATTTGCATGCACTCTGCCTCACTTGTATGCAAATCTATGTCATGCATATTCATTAGGATATCCTAAAACCTCGACAGGTTTGTGGCCCTCGAGGACTGGAATTGCCCACCCCTGGTTTAAAGGCTTTACTATCCATACAAAATCTGGAGAAAAGTTTTCATGTTCAGGAAATTACCTTTCCTCATAGGAAACAATGTGCCACCCACTTGATTGCAGAGGAGTGTATGAACACAATGGTAATATCTAGGATAGAAATATGATAATGAAAAAATGCATATGCTTTGTAAATAATAATTAGCTTGAAGAGATTTGGGTAACTTTCAACACACAATATACATGAGATGGATAGAAACACTGGGGCAGATTTTCAAAGGGTTACGCGCATAACTTACTCAGATAACCCTGAGAAAGTGCCCCTGTGCGCGCCGAGCCTATTTTGCATAGGCTCGGCAACGCGCGCAAGCCAAGGGACATGTGTATGTCCTGGGGCTTTGAAAAAGGGGCGGGAAGGGGGCAGGACCGAGGCCTCCAGCATGGCAGCTGTGCTGGAGGATAGTGCGCCGGCAGCTGGCCGGCACGCGTAACTAAGACAACAGAGGTGGGGGGGGGTTTAGGTAGGGCTGGGGGGCAGGTTAGATAGGGGAAGGAAGGGGAAGGTGGGGGGGAACGGAGGGAACAGGGAACGCCATCGGGGCTCCCCTAGGGCTCGGCGCACGCAAGGGGGTGCACAAGTGTGCACCCCCTTGCGTGCGCCGACCCCAGATTTTATAACATGCGCGCGGCTGCCACGCGCATGTTATAAAATCAGGCCCACTGTGCATACAGTACATTTATTTCTGTTGAAGTCTGGATCTTTCTCTGTTTCCCTTCCTATTCAATTCATTTCTTATAGAATTTCTATAAATTTGTCCTCCCATACCTATTGCTAAAAAAAACAAACAAACTTGAAATGTGCACATTATACCCTTCTCCTGCAGTCTTACATATACATTGTTTGTGTGGTAAGAAACTACCTCTCCCCCATAGTAAAACCAATGCACTTACGTCATCCAGCAGCTGAGAGAGCTGCAGTCAGCCTCTCTATTAGAAATCTGAAAGATTTGATTAGGACTGCTATCATCAGACAGTTGCTGCAATTAGTCCACGCCAGCCTTATTCATGTTTTGGATACCTTTCAGCAGCGGGGGGGAAAAAAAAAGGGAGGGAGGGGGACACTTGAGCTCCATTGAATTGGAGCGTGGCATCTGCTGCATACTGGAGGGGGAGAAGTTGGGGGGTCAGAGTTTGATTTTGAAAAAGCGTGCCAGATTAATTGTCTTCCGTAATCCTGTTTGTCATGGTGGATGTGCAGAAAAGTCTTTGTGGCACTGCCTGACATATGGGCTGGCCTGCTGCTCGCCTATTCAGTCACTCTCGGCACATGCTCTTCACAGTTGGCCTACTTCCCAGAGTCTCATTTTCCAGGGGAGTGGGCCTCCTGCTCCTATTCAACTGTTCCCCCCACCCCCCATCTACACATACAGTCTCCCTAATCTTCAGTCTTGCCTCGCCTGTTCAAAACATAATTGCATTATTCCGAGGCCAAAAGAATGAAGGGAGAGCAGAAGAAACAGAGAGAGGGGGAAAGAGAAAAACAGTCAGAAAACAGGGGCGAGACAGATGAGAAGGAAGCAACATAATTATTAAAAAAAAAAAAAAAATGGTATCCACAAGCTTGAGACGTAGCCTTTCACAAGGCTGATTATAGCTCATTGCGAAATCTGAATCTATCACCAAGTTACACCTTGTCATTTTTGTTAAAATAACTGCCAATATGAAATAATTTCAGTTTATTATTTGTTAAAGCTCAATTGAGATCTTTTTTTTTTTTACAGCTTCGATGCAGAATCTTGTTTTTGCTCTACCATATAGCTAATTAGGTTTTATCTGTATGCTATTACCAATTAAAAACATATTTGTGCATTTCTCACTCTAGGTTTACAACTAAAGAGTTTAATGTCTAAACCAGTATTTAATCCTTTATTTTTTTTCTTCTGAGTAGGTTTTCAAATAAGGGATATTCTTTTAATGTATTGTCTGCCATAGCACTTTCCAAGAAGCTGAAATCTGTTCCAGGAAGACCTAACGAGATCAAACAGATAAATTAAATTTTAATTTATGATACATATTTCCAAAACATAAACATTCACTTATTTCTTTTAGGCATGTATTATTTCAAAATCTTGCAGTTCCTGGAAAGCCTGTTTAGATTAGGAAAACAGCATGGAAAATCTTCAACAATGCTGATATAATAGTGTACTGTTAGCATTTCACATTTTTATGTTAACAGTGCATTTGCAAATCAACTGTTGTTATATAAAAGTAATAGATTCAGCCCATTCAATAATCAAATAAGGCATTTGTCACTAGCAAATTGTGTGACTATCTACATATTTTTTATTATTTTATTTTGCAGGGCTATTGTAAAAGCATAATAGCACACTGGAAAGATGGCACCCATCTCTCCTATCTGCATGGAGCGTTCTCTTATGTTAATTAAACAATTAATTTAGAGTTCAGTTCACACAAATTATTTTTGGCTTCTGAGAGATAAATAGTGCTAATCTGATGAACATCAACTGTCCTGAAAGGGGTTTCAGTGAATATTTTCTTAAACAAATATTTTGGCCACAGTCTAAAAAAGTCTGCCCAGCAAGATGGGTCATAGACACTCTGCTATACCCAATGCCCATTGAGCTGCCTCCAAGGAATGTTTCTCTTAAATATATATATTTATATATATACCTTTTATTCACTTTCCGAGCTCAATCTATATAAATAAAAATGTTAAATAGTTTGTACGTCATCGCTAATCTCGCCAACTGCTTAACCGAATGCGTTCAAATTTGCACACAACATTCACTTCCCATACGGGAAGGATCTTATACACTTACATTACATATAGGTCACACCTGTGACAGGTAATACAAGTTTAAAAATTGCTTACACAAAACAGCGACATCTGGTGGCCATCAGCGCAAGCGCAACCTCTTACACCTTTCACACACACTCATACACCACACCCCACCCCCACACAGGGCTATTGTCTTTCATTCACACTCCCTCATAACACACAGAAATCCACACTCATCACACCACACACCCCCACCCCACTCGCCTGTCAATGTCACTTACTTCACCCACCCTCCCAAAACACACCAAAACACGAATTCCTGGCTGCTACATTGGGAAGCCACGCATTTCACACACCCTCCGAATTTAAATTAAAGTACCCTCTTCCACCCACCCACGCACTGCACTCCGATCACACACTACACCTGAAACAAGTCCGTGCTTCTCCGCCGGCACCACAGGAACGGTCCGGGACCACATCGCATTCAGTAGGGTCGTCGGATGCCAGCAACCAAATGGCGCCGGTGGACCTTGCCCTTACTATGCTATACGGAGACAACAACGACGTCGGTACACCATGTGACATAGTAAGGGCAAGAGACCGTCGGCGCCATATCCTCAGCGGGACATTTGCCCTTACTAGGTCAGGGAATCCTGACTCACCACTTTCACCGGTGAAGTTTTTGCGACATGGCAGCCGGCGGAACAACCCTAGCACACACCCTCGCCACCGACTGGCAGTTTATACAGGTAGCCGGGGAGGAGCACGGTGGGGGACTGTTCTCATTTTCCGCCGCGTGTTTTTCACAGGGGGGGGGGAGCACTCATTCTCCCAAGAGGGGGGCTGTAACGTGGGTTGCTCTATTTCGCCGGGTTGTGGGGGGGCCAGGAAGGTGTGCTTGCATATTTAAACTATTCTTTGCTGGTGCTGTTCATTTGGGGTACAAAAAAATAAAAACACACAAACTGTAACCTTTACTGCTCTGTTCTGTTTTTTCAACTTAACCAAGCTCAGCCACAGCAACGTGTTAACCGATTGCTTTCAATTGGACACAAGCTTCACCTCACATACGGCAAGGTTCTTCTACACTACATTACATATATGTCACACCCGGGGGCTGGTAAAAGTTTTTAAAATTTGGTTCCACAAAACAGCGACATCTGGTGGACGTAAGCGGAGGCCTCTACACCTTGCACAAAGGCTCATACCCCACACACACCGTGACCAATGTTTGGGATTCACACACCCTCCGACCAGACACAAATCCACCCTCCTCACCCCCCCCCGCACACATGCCAATTGTACTTACTTCACACACCCTCCCAAAACACACAAAACCCACAAAATTCAAGCATGCTACACCAGGAGGCCACTCACATGCCACATGTTTGCTATTCCCACACCCTACGAACTCACACAAAAACACCCTCCTCACACCCCCCCACACCCATGACTTTTCTACTTACTGCCCACACCCTCCGAACGCACGCAAAACGGCATAATAGTTCGGGCTGCTCCAGCGGGGGGGGGGGGGGGGGCAACACCGCTCCGTGACACATCGCATACACTATGGCCTTCGGCTGCCAGCAATCAAAATGGCACTGACGGCTCTGTCCCTTACTAGGACACTCAGGAACGCCAATGGCGGCAGTAGCCCATGTGACATAGTAAGGGCGAGGGCCCTTCGACGCCATTTTGTGGACTGGCAACCGGCGCACCTTCGCCCTTACTATCTTAGCGAGACAACCGCTCCCATTGCTCCAGCCCACTGACAGAGTAAGTTCTAACAGCCGTCGGAGACAGTTTCAGTGCTGGCTGCCAAGGGCCCGGCGCTAATACTTCCATGCCGGAACGACCACCCGCTCCACCGACTACCATTTTTGACAGGTATTGGCGGGCCTGCAGGGGAGGGGCGTGGGGATGTTCTTGCGTCCATGTTCGGGGGGAGGGGGCAGGGGGCAGTTATCCCCATTCTCTTTTCTTTCTTTTCCACTTAACCTGGCTCTGCCACTGCAAATCGTGGCCGGGTACAGCTAGTTCTGAATATATTCACTCATGCCTCATGGGGATTAACTCCAGCTCTCACAGCTACTGACATCATGCAGCACCTTTTCCTGTCAATGAGTGCTGTTATATTTTTAAGAAACATTTCCTAATTTTAAGAAAAAATATCTTGCTCTACTCATTCTTCATTTTTCAACTCTAACCAAAACTGTCATCAAGAAAAATGGTATGTTCCTTAATCTTCATGATATAAGGTGCATATGAAACATAAATACTAGAACTAAGTAATCACACTATCTGCAGTTTCAGTACTGGGATACATTACTGTAAATAAGTGAAAAAATAATTGCATTCTGTATGCCTGATTGAAAGAAATCCCAGAAAGGCTGCAGTGGTTAAAAACAGGGAAATACAGGCTGAGAGAGCCAACCTGTGTTTTTATCTCATCCATACCTGATTACCTTCAATGGTTCTGAAAAATAGCAAAGAGCAGGCTTCAGCCATATCAGAAGTCAGAAAGAAAGGATTCAGTTCCTGTTACTACAGAGGAAGCAGGACTTACAGAACAACAAACAACATGAAAAGGAGGGCACTGAGAAAGTTGCAGTTGTAATTTTTGAATCAGCAGGGGCTGCAGGGAAGGGAAAAAGGAAGTGACATCAGCAAAGATCTCCAGTAATGTAAATCACTCTGACAAAACCAGAACAAAAGTATTGAAACCAGTGCCAGCCTAGATGTGAGCAAGCATTGAGCATTTTTATTTCAAACCAAAGCTTTAAAAAAGTTATAGAAGATAAAGTTGGATGGTGTTTCACAGGAAGCAGTTGAAGCCAATACAAATCTATGGAAGGTCAAGGAGTTGCACCATTCAGCTGGCTCCACAAGGTTCCGCATGTCAATAATTCCCCTGTGATAGGCTAATTTGCATGGAATCTGATGTTACCTGCAAGAAAGGCTCGTGCTTAGCTTTTTTTTGTAAAAAGACTGTGGAAGGATCAAGGAGCTGTGAGTTGACTGTATTTCATAAAAGTTTAGTACTGTGTTTAACAAAAGTTCTAACTGGATGATATTGTCAGACTTCTGCCATCTTCAGGAGGTTATAAAGGAGTCCAGTAAGAAGTGATTAAGGATATATTAGCACTATGTGAGGAACTATTTTCTGTTTTGTGACCTCATCCAGGGCAGTAATCCTCCTTATGGAAAAAAAAAAGCCACAAGCAGAAAAAGACTGGTCTTGTGCAGGGGCAGGGGCTTACAGATGGAGCTCTGTCTTGGAATCAGGGAAAAAGGAGAAAACCCTGTTTGTTTGAGACAGAAATAGTGGAAACAGAGAGAGAAAATCTATCATTGTTAAAGCCTGAGTAAGTCAAAGGGTGGAGGAGATTGTAAAAATAAGAAAATCCACTGTAAAGGTAAGGAAGAAATACAGACAAAGTTACAAAATAACTTAATGAACACGAACGTGGAATTTACCTGTTCTATTCAGGAGTGATTACCAGTTAAAATGTTACTGGGAAAATTGTAAAGTCAAGATTCCAAGCAGAAGGGAAGAATGAAGTGCATGATTGTGGCACAACTCTGAATCCAGTTAGTTCCAGAGTGAAAATTTTCTGCCAGAGGGAACAAAAAGAAAAAAGTTGGACTGAACCAGTGAGAAGTGACTTTACCCCATTTTGCTTTCTATATACTGAAATGTAATTCCACTGAAGACAAATCAAAGTTTTGAGCCAGTATTGCTGTTTGGTGAACAGTCAAAAAACATTAAGCGGGACAATTGAACTGTTTTTCTATTTTATTTTATTATTATTTTTTGCCAATTCAGGCAAAAAGCCAGATTTCTAAAGGAAAATCCAAATTTAGACAAACTCCTCTCTGCACAAGGAAGAAGTGGGGCATTTTGAAAAAGTGAATGGAAAAATAATTCAAATATTTTCTGTTCCCACAGGAAGAGAAAGGGCCAGTAATTAAGGACAATTGCTTATCTTTTTATTTTATTAGTCAGAATTTCAGTACAAGGTAGGTTCCTGTTTTGCACACATAATAGGGTCACATTGTTAGATTGCTGGAAGATATACAGTGAAAGGCAGATAGTTTCTCTTTATGATTTTCTTAAAGTCAGGCCAATAGGTTGTTCCTGAGGTTCCTGGAAGGCGACCAAAGAGAAGAGGACCAGAGCCACAAAACCAGGAGTACTTTGCTCTCAATCAGTGCCACAAGCACCTATTTGAAGAATCAGAGACAACATGCCCTGCATCATACAGCTAAGTTTGCACTCTCACAACAGGCTAGGTCTGACCGGGCACTAATGACATTCACTCAAAAACAAAAGACATTTATAACAATTACAGGAAGAAAATTATGCTTACATATGAAAAATTGTTCAATGGTACTGCAGTCTAGAGAGGACTCCAAAGCATTAAGTTCAGAGAATGCATTGGTGTTAATAAAATACAGTATAAAGAACAAGAGTGGACAATATTGTGACTTGCCTGAATAACTGTTTTGAATGCATCTTGCTTCTTTTCTTTAGAAAAAAATGCTAATTACCATAGTGACTTAGTTGGTAAAGATTGTTTTGATATCTCATTTGTAAAAGATTTAAAGTGAATTGTATTTACTTTTGATACACAATAGATGTTTGACCTGGTTTTAACATCATTGAAAGCTGGTTACATTTTTTTTATTTGCATTTCATAATTGTTACCACAATAAAGCTTTTATTAATTTTAAATGATTCTTTCCTACATAATATCTTTCTTACTTCCTGCTTTCCCTCCCAAACTCTGGGAGCTCCATTGGCTGGATGGGATTTCCCATTTCTTCTAAATTACTAGAGATGTGAATCGTGTGCCCCATTATCTTAACGATCAGGTTCGGCTGGAGGGAGAAAAAAATCTGATCGCTGGAGATGTGAATCGGAATCGGTTCTGATTCACATCGATAATTTTTTTTTAGTGAGGCCTGACCCTTTAAAATTGACCCCTTACCTTCCCGAACCCCCCCAAAACTTTTTACGAGTACCTGGTGGTCCAGTGGGGACGCGGGGACCGATCTCCCGCTCTCGGGCCATCGGCGCCATTTTGACTGCCACTCAAAAATGGTGCCGATGGCCCGATTAAAAAAAAACCCACCTGACCCTTTAAAGATGACCCCAGGTAATTTTAAAATGTTTTGGGAGGATCAGGAGGGTGGGAGAAGCTAAGGGGTCATCTTGAAAACTCGAACCACCATAGTGGAAGAGAGTCACCATTTCCAGCAATCAAAGCTAGGGGTGCTATATTACACTATCCCTCAAAGCCTTTCTTAGGTTAATAATTACTTTCACTGAGCTAGGTACTAATACATTGTCAATACGTAGCTCATCAACGCATTGGCTTAAGCCTATGCTTCAGTCTCAGCCCTCAGTTCTATTCTAACTTTTATCTTTGAATTTGCACACACATTAGTAAGGACTTTAGTTAATAGAAAGTAACAGGCATATTGGTACATTTTATACTTTAATATTTTCATGAAAGGTTTCTTGAGGGGCATGCCCTGTGGGCCTGGAGCAGTAGCACACAACAGTGCTTCAGGTGCCTGAGACTTCCATGTCTTCTGGGAGACTTCTGGTCTGTCTGCACCCGCTTTTGCCCCTTAGTTGCAGCTCCAGTATGTCCATATCATTTCAGACCGGAATGCTAGGGCTGCAGCTTAGAGATCCCAATTTCCTTTCTTTTAACACCTTAATTTTAGGAATAGGAAGAAAGGTATAAGTTCATGGTTGTTGTAAAACACTCATCTTCTGGTGGGAGCTTTCTCTTTCCATGATGTGTACATCCATATACATTTTCATGAGTATATTTACGTGGTGCATACATTCATGCAGGGGCTGTGAATGTGCAGAGCTCTTCCCATTCCCTTGCTAGATGTTGAATGAATGAATGAATGAATGAATGAATAAAAGCTACTGTCAGAGCTCCCCCAGCAATGTCCCTAATGACCAGATTCCATTTGAGTCAGGAAACCTTACATGCATACTTTCCATTTGAAAATTATTCCAGAAAAATTACCCATGCACATTTATACCTGCTAATTTGCGTGGGTAGATTTTCCAAGAGACATTTCATCCCCCTCTTGAACCCCACCCTCAGAAACACTTTGCCCCATTAAGGGTAAAATTATATGCAGAGGCCCTATATATTACTTACAGTACATACTTTTACCCACATATAAGGCGGACAGTTTTCTACAAACTCTTTTCTGTCAGTACAGCATTGTTTTACCTATGGAAATAGCTATAAAAACAACTCTCTAAGGCCTGGATTCTCTAAGGTCACAGACCTTAGAGAATCTGACGGTAACGGGGGGCGGGGGGAGCAAAGCGGGGGGCGGTCCTGCAATAGCCGGCAGCGATCGCACCTCTGCAGCACAATCGCTGCCTGCTTTTGCGCCAAATAACTATACTATAAAAGGTGTAGTTATTCGGCGTGAAACTGGTGGCGATAAGGAATCTTACCTTTTGCTGCAGCGATGTGTCCGCAGCGTCGGCCCTGGTGCCGCCCCAACTCCCCTTCTTCCGGGGATGAAGCCACCCCGACTCCGCCCTGAGCTAGCTATCGTACGCGAAAAGGGTGTGTTTTACTGCATAGGTTTCATAGGGTGTTTCATAACTCGGTATGTATAAATGTATGAATTGTGGTACCATATTTTGTCTTTTGGAGGCTAGGATTCCTATGGAGTTAGGATATAAAACTGTTTTATATTTGTTTTCTAAATAACTTATTTAAGGTTGGGAGAATAGGTAAAATCATTTTCTTTGTACTCTGCCCTTTCTCCACTTTGACATGAGCGGGGGAACCTCTGCCTTTATTCCAGGTACTGCCAATATTATCTAGGGAACTTACATATCATGCAAAGGACAGCGAGGACCATGCATATTGAAAAGAGACTAATGTTTTGCACAATTTATGTTGAAAACCATCCTAAAGCTTGGCATAAGGAAAGTTTGTGCATCTTTTTCAAGATGCAGAAGCAGTGTGAGGTGAATTTTTGTTTTTGAAAGTCAGAGACCAACATTGGGATCAATTTTCAAACAACTGCTGAGTAGGGGTATGCATAGGCAAAGTTTTATTTCATTTTTTTGTCATGTTTAACATTTTTTTCCATTCATTTTTTCAGTTTAAACGCAAAACTTCAGTGTTACACACAGGGTATCATGAGTGTAAAGTGATGCTTTATAGGTTCAATTTTCAAAGAGTTATTCAGGGGTTGTGCAGCCTGATATATACACGTATTTATTTATTATTTATTTATTTTTAATTTTTCTATACCGAAGTTCCTGTACGAATACAGATCACACCGGTTTACATAATAACAACAAAATTCACTTAGGAGCGTTACATGTAACAAATAACAAAGAACAAAGAACAAAGAACAACATAACAAAGAAGGCATAAAAATATGAAAAGAATTTTAACTTAATATTTAGTAAGCAGAACATATCCTATCATATCAATTAACTTCTCGTAAATATGTATCAGTGGAAAGCTTTGGAAAGGTGGGTGGAAAACAATGTGTGAGACAATTACGGTAGAAAGAGAGGGGGAATAAACAGTCGGAGGTTGCAAGAAATAAGAGACTATAAAGGCTGGAATCTGGAATATGGGAAGAATAGCATTAGGAGTCCGGGAAGGCTAGGCTGAATAGCCATGTTTTAAGTCTTTTTTTAAAGGAAGATGGACACTGTTCTTGCCTGAGGTCTGGTGGTAATGTGTTCCATTGATGGGGTCCTGCTGTCGAGGGCCCTCTTTCTTAGGGCTGATTTTGCTTGTGGGGCAAACAGGGTGTCTTTATAGGCGCTTCTAATGGGTCTGGATGAGGTGTGAGGTGTGAATTGAATGGTGGTGTCAATGGATGTGAGGTTGCGTTTAGCTTTATGGATGATCGTGAGGACTTTGAAGAGGATCCTGAACTTGATGGGAAGCCAGTGGAGGTGCTGAAGAACGGGGGTGATATGATTTCTTTTTTTGGTGTTGGTGAGGATCCTGGCGGCTGAGTTTTGAACCAATTGAAGAGGTTTTATGGTGTTAGCCGGGAGTCCGAGCAGGAGGGAGTTGCAATAGTCCAGTTTTGAAAGGATGATGGATTGCAATACCAGTCTAAAATCTTGGAGGTGAAGGAGAGGTTTTAAATTTCTGAGAACTTGTAATTTGAAGAAACAATCTTTCGCTGTGGTGTTCACAAAGTTCTTTAGGTTAAACTGATTATCTAGGATCACACGCCTAGATCTCTGACGAAAGGAGATGATTTGATCGTTAAGTTGACCGAATGAGCTGGGGATGGTGGTGTTGGAGGTTTGTTGAGGATTTCCTTTGAGATGATAAGAATCTCGGTTTTGTCACTATTTAGGACCAGGTTGAGCGTGGCTAGTAGTTGGTTAATTTCTTGGAGGCAGGTGGTCCAGTGGTTCAATGATTTTTGATCAGGATGAGGATTTGGACATCATCCGCGTAGAGGTAGTGGGATAGTTTTAGCCTTGTGAGTAGGTGGCAGAGTGGTATAAGGTATATGTTGAAGAGTGTTGGAGAAAGGGAAGATTCTTGAGGGACACCTTGGTTGGAGCGAACAGGGGGAGATTCTTTATTGTTGATCCTGACTTTGTGGTACCTATTGGACAGGAAGGATCTGAACCAATCATGGGCAGGGCCTTTGACGCCTATGTTAGTTAGTTGTTCCAGGAGGATGTTATGGTTTACGGTGTCAAAGGCGGCGGACAGATCGAGGAAAGCGAGAAGATGTTTGTCCTTTTTCCAAGTTTAATAGTAAAGTGTCTGCAAGTGATATGAGCATGGTTTCAGTACTGCGTGTTTTACGAAATCTGTGTTGCGTGGGGGAAAGAATGTTATGCTCCTCAAGATAATCTGATAGCTGTTTGTTGACTATTTTTTCCATGTTTTTTGCTATCATGGGAAGGTTGGCTATTGGACGGAAACTAGACGGTTCTGTAGGAGGTAAGTTTGTTTTTTTAAAATAGGTTTGAGAACAGCAAGCTTAAGAGGGTCTGGCACTGATCCTTGGGATAGAGAGAGGTTAATGATGTTGGAGATTGGCTTGGAGATGGTGTTAGGGATGTTGAAGAGCAGGTTAGGCAGTATCGGGTCTGAAGGATGTGAGGATGGTTTCAGTTTTTTGAGGATATTTTCTACTTCCAGTGATGAAGTTGGTTCGAACGCATCAATCATTGAGTTTGGTTTTGGTAAAGAGCCCTTGTGCATAGTAAGTGAATTTTCAGAAGGTCAGTATAATATGAATGCTTAGCATTTCGTGCATACCTCTATGATAGTAAAAGCAAGGCATTTTGAGGGTGTTCCAAGTTAAGAGTTACACACACAAGTATTTTGTAATCGGTGTATGCACAATTTACATAAATGCTTTTACACAAACTGTTCAATTCATGGAAATTAAATCTCATATTGTCTTTTGTCTGCATTTTTTTAAATGTGAAATCAGGCTGAACTGATGGAGGTGCTAGATGAATTGCTGGAGGGGGTCAGTGATCTGATGGAGATGTCAGTGAACTGGTGATTAAAAGTACATACACAGGTAAGTATTTTCATGAATGGAGTATGCACATATGTTATTAAATATCTACTTCCGTGCATAAACTGAAGTTTATTACATGCACCGATTACAATTATTCCCATGTAAAACATATATGCATACTTTTATAAAATAGATGCACAAACTATGTGGTTCTCTGTATTAAAAAATTGTGTGCATATTGCCACATATAAACATACTTTCAGGGCAGACATACACAGTATTTTAAACACTGGGTGACTGCTGCCACACAGTTTATGAAATGCAGCCTTAAATTTAGATGCACCAACTTATGTATGTATCTGCTGACTTACGTACACTATTGAAAATTACCCTCCCCTTAGGTAAGTACGCTTTAATGCATGTAAAAAATGTTACACACTTATAGCAAATGATACAGCTGAAATGACTGCACATCCATGTTCCTGAACAGCCAAGATAACTGGTAAATTGCTTTTTTATCTTTAGGAGCATTTTCAAATGAACCTAACTGATTAAGTTTCCATCTGAAAATTCAACTCAGCCTAGCCTGACCTGCTAGATTTATCATACATCTATGCAGCTGGGTTGCCAGTCAAACCATTTACAAGTCCACGACCTCTTCCCCCCCCCCCCCCCCCCCCCACACACACACACACTCGGCTCCCAATAAGCATTTTTAGAAAACCACCAGAGTCATAATCCCTCCTATCCTACACCTCCATAAACATTAAAATAAAACACTGTACTAAACCACACTCTCCCCTTGGCTCCTCCCTCTCATCAGTGCATAAATAGAAATGTGAACCCTCCTGTCCTATTCTCTATTTCCAGTATCTTCCTCCATTGCATTTCTCCCAAATTCCATTCACACCCTTTAAAATTGCCCACAATACATCCAGCTGAGCCAGCAGGAGGACTCATTCTTCACTCTTGCCACTTCATTGTCCAGCATTGCTCTGATAATGCTAGTATGAGGACAGGAAAAAGAAATGTCTTTCTGGAAAAGATAAAATACTGTGATTGGCAAATTTTCCTCTATACTTCTACAATTTGTGCATGCATATATTTGACTAATGTTAATTAAGCTTTTGTAATTCACAAACAACTAATAATAAAGAGGGCAATTTTCAAAACTTTGTGGATTGCTGCAAAGCCCATGGGTACATTTCCCCATGGACTTTGCACCACTTCTCAAAGTGACAGCATGAGTAAATTGCCTAGGGACTAAGTTCCTGCAAAGATTTCACATGCTTTTTCTACAGATATCTTTTTTTCCTGAAAAACAAAATGCATAGTTTAGAAAATAAAAAAAAACTCTAGGTTATTGCCTCCCCTGATCTAACCTTGCAATCGATCACACCTACCTTTCCCAGGGGTAAAAGTACATGTGTAGGTCCCCGTGCCTACTTTTACTAATAGACAGGGCGGGCAACTTTCAGCAGCAATTATGACTGGGTTCATGACTTTCAGAAATTGCCTGAAAATGCTTTGATTAATGAGCCCATATCATGTAAGAGATGGAGCGATGAGAGATTATATGACACCTTTTTGCATCCTGTGAACACACTGACTTTCTTTGTGTGATCTGGAATTGAATGAGATGTCTGTTTGCCTTTGAAAAGAGAATTTCATTTGTCTAACCCTTTTGGTTGTGCTCTGCATATTTTCATCTTCTCCACCTTTCATGCCCTAATTTAGAGCCTGATTGTAATAAGACGTGTAAAAACATGTATTCTAATGCACCTGAAGTTTAAATATTTGCACTGCCACAAGAATATACCTACAAAAATGTGTTTAATGTGAAAAAAAAACCACAGTTTATGTGCACAAAACATTAGGGATGTGCAGACAAAAAGTTTATGTTCATAAGTCCATTAGTCGAAAAGGGGGGTCAATTTCGGTCAATATGGACATATGGAGAATTCCATAAGTTGAGTCTATGTCCATACGTGCACAGGTTCCCTAAATAAAAATTTAAACCCCTCACCCTCCTTAATCCCCCCCCAAGACTTACCAAAATTCCCTGGTGGTCCAGCGGGGAGTCAGGAAGCCATTCCTCTATTCCTTTGCGAGGAGCACGTGACGTCCGCGTCACGTCGGAGTGACGCGGCCGTCACGTGGTCCACCGCGGTTCCGCTCCCGGACCCCTCCTTGGACACAAACGGAACTTTTGGCCAGCTTGGGGAGGTCAGGAGGCCCCCCCCAAGCTGGCCAAAAAATTGACTAGCATTGACCGCAGAAACTTTACTCCACCTGGGACCAGGAGTTAAATTTCCAGTATTAAGAAAACATGAGTAAATCCTACACAAATTTCTGCATTGAGTAGTAATTGTTGGATAAATGATTGCAAAATAGAGATGTGATTCGGCCAAATCTTTTGGTTCAGCCTTAGTTATTGGCCCGTCGCGGGAAATTTTGTTTCCAACAGTTTGTGCCGATTTATTTTCGGCTGTCCCAAACAAACAAAATAAAAAACCCCACCCCAATCCTTCAGATTTAATTAATTACACCCTCCTGACCCCCAAAACTTGCCTAAAGTCCTTGGTGCTCCAGCGGGCGTCCCAGGAGCGATCTCCCGCTCTCAGGCCATTGGCTGCCGGTAAACACAGTGGCGCTGGTGGCCCTTTGCGCCGGTGGCACCATCTTAAAAAATGGTGTGGGCCATCTATTGGTCCTACCATGTGACAGGGGCCAGCCAATGGCACCGATAGCCCCTGTCACATGGTAAGGGCAAAGGGCCATCGGCACCATTTTGATTAGTGGCAGCCGACGGCCTGAGAGGGGGAGATCACTCCCGGGAGCTCCGCTAGACCACCAGGGACTTTAGGCAAGTTTTTGGAGGGTCGGGAGGGAGGGGGATTGTAATTAATTAAATGTAAAGGGTTGGGGCTTCTGTTTCCTGGTTCAAGGAGCCCCCGGGTAGCTGTTTGCTGTATTTTGAACTCTCCCGCTTGCTGTGACATCAGTGGGAAGAGCCGACACAGGACGCCCATAAGATCGGCGTCAGGAAGGCTCTCAAGCACTGCTGTTTCCTGGTTCAAGGAGCCCCCGGTGAGCTGTTTGCTGTATTTTGAACTCTCCCACTTGCTGTGACATCAGTGGGAGGAGTCGACACAGGTCCCCCATAAGATCGTAGTCAGGAAGGCTCTCAAGCGCTGCTGTTTGCTGGTTCAAGGAGCCCCCGGTGAGCTGTTTGCTGTATTTTGAACTCTCCTGCTTGCTGTGACATCGGTGGGAGGAGCCAACACAGGACACCCATAAGATCGGTGTCCTTAGGCGCACTGCCAAAGCCGCGCGCGGCTTTGTTCGGCTTAGTTCGGATTCGAGAGGATGAGAGAGGAGAATCCTTAGTCTGGGTTACAGCTTCCACAGAGGCGGAATAATTGCATTGTCTGTGGGAAAACGGACAGCCTGTAAGTGTGTTTAAAATTTTTTTACTTTCTTTGACTGGTCATGCCCCCAAAACAGAAGGGGAAAGTTAGGGTGTTTCCCTCTCTACCCCTACCGGCATCTACACAGCAGGAAATTGTCCATTTATGATTACTCCAGCACTGAAACCAGCAGCCAAGGAAACTGCTGATTCAGACCAGATGGGAGGTCGGTTGAAATCTTTGGAGGAGGCTTTGCTGAGTCCTAACCTAGGATTGCCACCGGAGTGGAGAGCTGCTGAAGGGACTCTGGGACACTCACTAGTACAGCCTACTGCTCTTGGGTCACAGACGCCGATTAGAAACAGCGCAGGAGACCCAAGCATGGATAGATCTAATCTGAGCTCGATTGGAGATCTAAAGGCACAGATTACTCAGGATTCTGAGTTAGATAAAGAAAATCAAGCCATAAGCGGTGAGGGAACCCTAGAGATTCTGACACACCCCACAGTGGTTACACTGGAGTTATTATGGGATATGATGGCATTGATGACATCTAATTTAAAAGGGCTAGAGAGAAAAATGGATTCTATTGCAGGGGAAAATACCCAGGAAATAATGGATATCCAGAGTGTTTTAAAAAACTCAGAAGGTAGAATTAAATCTTTAGAGGAAATGGGTAAAAAGAATGTAGAATTTCAAGTTGCTGTTATTAAAGATAGGGATTTTCTTTCAAGGTGAATTGAAATGTTTGAGAACAACACTAAACGATTGAATCTTCGATTATTTAATTTTCCTCGTGTAGTAGGTGAAGTTCCAATTGAGACTTTAATTGGTTTCTTAAAGAAGTACTGTCTTACTCTGAAAGTGAACTGCCTGAGATTAGTTATTGTTATTTTTTACCCAAGAGAAACCCCAATTTGAATACAGAGGAGACTCCCTTTCAAGGGAATCTCACACATTTCCTAGAAAGTACAAGTAACCAGATAATTGATCCGGGTTTATTACTGGTTTCCTTTATGAATTTATTAGACTTGAATAAAATGATGAAACAATACTTTAGTAAATATCCCATCTCCTTTCATGAAGGTATGGTAAAACATTTTTCCTGATTTATCGGTAGCCACACAGTTAAGAAGAAAGAGCTTCCTGGTTTTTCGCCAAGAAGCTATTACTATGGGATATTCGTTTACACTGCATTATCCCTGTAAGTGTATAATTAAAAAACAACAAAATACATTTATCTTCTTCATGCCCGATCATTTAAAATCCTTTATAGAACAAAGAAGATCAGACATAGTATCTCCTATACCCAGTGAACAAATTGAGAATTAGTGTTGGAAGTGCAATGCAGAATTAGGCCAAAAATGTTTTTCTGTTATATTATCTCCCTTTAGTTACTAAGCCTCTGGTTTTTTTTACAGCTGTTGATTAGAATAATTACTATTAATTATATTATAAATCAGTTTGAATAACTCTGAATTTGGTATCATGTAATTGTATTATTGATTGTGATTTAAAGGTTTTGTAAACTATATTAAAAAATCAATAAACATATAATTACAAAAAAACAAACCTAAAGGGTTGGGATGGGTTTTGGGTTTGTTTTTTTATGTGCCCTTTCTTCCCCCTCCCCCGAAAATGATGATAAAAACCACATGAAATTTTGTGGGTTTTCCTATTGTTTCGGGTACCCCCCTGAACTGTGCCGAAATAGGAACTATCGTCTATCCCTATTGCAAAAGTTCATCCTCCAGCCCAGACAATAAGTGGTTAACATTCCCTGGCTGTGTCATTCCACCCTTATGGGATGGAGTGGGACTATGAGGGTTACCCAGATAGGTTGTAACCTAGATAGGTTGTAATCTGTATTAGGCAGTCTGAGTTTGCCAGAATCTGCTTCCCCTTTCCCCCTGTTATTATGTCTGTTCACACCAGCACAAACCCTCATGGAGAGAACCATGTAAACATATACATAATATTTATAATTTTTCTCTACCACAGACGAGTTCTGAGTTATTTCTATTCACAGTAAGTGTTCAGCCTAGAGAGTGTGGGGAAACCCCTCTGCTCCCACCTGGTTCTGACTCTGAACAACAGGATTGGGTCACACCAATAACAGGTAATGCTTTAATTAACATGGGATTTGCATGGAGGAGCATTAATCAGTGCACATAATTTTTTGTGTCTAAAACTCCTTGCTACATTAGGATACAATACTATATGAACACAGTGGGCTTGATATTCAAACATAGCTGGATAAGGAAATTAGCCGGATAAGACTTATCTGCTGAATATCCCCATAAAAGTCACAAGAACACAAGAACACAAGAAAATGCCATACTGGGTCAGACCAAGGGTCCATCAAGCCCAGCATCCTGTCTCCAACAGTGGCCAATCCAGGCCATAAGAACCTGGCAAGTACCCAAAAATTAAGTCTATTCCATGTTACCATTACTAATGGCAGTGGCTATTCTCTAAGTGATCTTAATAGCAGGTAATGGACTTCTCCAAGGACTTCTCCTCCAAAAACTTATCCAATAGTTAGCCTGATAAATCTTATCTGGCAAACTTTAGACCTGATATGGAGCAGGTTTAACTTATACGGTTAATTAACTGGATAAATCTGCATATCAGCACTTATCCAGCTAACTGATAAATAGTTCCTCTATGATCTGTCCACATCCCACCCACCATTTATCCAGCTGACTACTTATCGGGCCAAGTGGTGAACACTGATCACAGCCAAATATTCAGCCACCACCACTTAGCCGGATAAATGATGGCTAAGTAGCACTAAATATCGTCCTAACTGAGCCTAACTTTAAAACCTATCTGTAGTACAGCATTTGATTGTGTAAGTGGACATGCCAAGATTAATGTTATTATTTTATAAACTGTTTGGTGGGAATTGCACAGTTTACAAAGTATCCAAGTAGTGCTGCTCCGAAAGTATGTGTATATGTTTTAATATTTCTAATGTAACAAAATGCATACTTTACCTATTTTATAAACATGTATGCAAATATTCTAGGTGCCTAAAAATATAATATGTATATGTAATATCCATGATTTATACATGGAGGCAGGTATTTTATAAAGTAAACAAGATTACAGTTTTGAAAATACTTTTGTGGGTACTTCAAAGCAACAGTTCTCTGATATCCCTACCAGTTCACACAGTCCATCTCCAGTTCACCTAAACCCTGGTGCACTTCATCCTGCCCCCCCCCCCCCCAGTTCACCCAGGTCTCCAACCCACAAACTACAGCCAACAGACAAGTCCAATTTCACTTGCACCAGTTAATTAGTAGGAATAAAAAATTATGACTAACCCCTAGATTCATGAAAAGGTTTTGATAACGCCCACAAATAGGAGCATGTTTAGAGAAATTTTGGAGTTACTGAGTGGTAGAGAAAGAGAGAGAGACACACACACACTCTCTATCATAGTAGTTAAGTATTTAAATCTCTATATGAGGGCCACCTAATAGGTGGAGATGAGGTGTTGGTGGTGGTTTAGGGTTTAGGGGCCAGTTTTGAGTGAAACATATGAACAGCACAGTACACCTTGGTGAAGATTTGACATCATTTGGATTGAGGAATGTCTAACAATGTTCTCTCAACCTAGCTTGATGTATATGCGTATATCTCTTTCAAAATAAAAACTTCTGTGTGTACTTCTGATCCCTGCCACAGAACACTCCTACCCTGCCTCTTTTTTCTGCCAGTAAAATGTACACAAGAAATCAAACATATGTGCGCACTCTTGAAGTTTATAAAACAGCATATCTGCAGGTATGTGCTATTTAGGCATGTATTTTCTATTTCTATGCCTGAAATCCCTTTGAAAATTTAATCCAATGTATACAGAATGGTGTGTTGCCTTGGTTGCCAGTGCCTAACCTAGCACACCGTATTACATTGGTGCCTTAGTTGTTGCCCTGGAGGTGGACCCTTGACCTGGTGCAGGATTGGTACTGCCCTCTGGTCAGACCCAGAGAGCACCTGCCACCAGGAGGCGGAGAACACAAGGAGACAGAGGCTAGCTGGAGCTTCACCAACAACAGTCCGGGGTTTATGCAGGTTGAGCCCTTGGGTACCCGGACCACCTGGGCTTAGGTGGGCCTCCGGTGGTCTCCCGGAGAAGTATCAAGAGATGTGTGCCCACCACAAGGAAGGGTGCGAGGCTGATGCACAGTGAGTGGACTAGACCAGAACCGGAAGCTCCAGAGACCTTGGAAAGGCAACAGTTCAGAGCGGTCCTCTGGATGAGACTGGCAGTGCCTGCAGGTCCAGCCTCGTGGAAGCCGAGGTTGTTATTCAAGTGCATAGGCCCGAAGGTCACCGGGGGCCAGAAGAGAGTGTCCGAGTGAAGCGCAAGTGTCAAAGCCAGAATATCAGTCCAAGAGGAGTCAGCCAAAGGGGGGTCAATACCAGAGTCAGTCCGTATGTAGCTGTGGCAAGCGAGGGTCAGTTCCAGGCAGCAGGCAGAAGAATGGTCAGGCAGGCAGTGGTCAGTTCCAGTTGGCAGGCCGAAGAATAACCAAGCAGGCAGAAGAATGGTCAGGCAGGCAGAGGTCAGTACCAAGAAGTCAGTCCAGATAGGTACTACCTGAGAAGGATATGGAAGAGGAGACACTGGAACAAGAGACATTGGAACACGAAGGCAAACTCACCACACCAACGCTGTTGACCCGATTGCCAAGGCAGGGATCAGGGGTTTGAGCCCTGCCTTATATATGGAAGGATGATGATGACATCATCA
The DNA here is from genome assembly GCF_901001135.1 of Rhinatrema bivittatum. Lineage (NCBI taxonomy): Eukaryota > Metazoa > Chordata > Amphibia > Gymnophiona > Rhinatrematidae > Rhinatrema > Rhinatrema bivittatum. Next base: position 523,051,018 of record NC_042616.1, read on the forward strand.
GGGCTTGCCTCCCGAAGGTTTCCCGCACTGGGCCCTTTAAATATATTGAGGTTGCCCGCGCGTGCACCTAGGGGCGGGGCCGAGCTGGCCGAGGACGCGGAGCCCCGACAGGAGCTCCGCTGTGAGGCCTGTAGTGATGGAGATGCCGAGGGAGGCCACAGTGAGTGAGAGGGATGCCGGGGCTTAGCGGCAGTCGGTAAGCCTGCGCTAGTGGTTGTAATGCCAGGTGAGCAGGCCCGGTTGTGGCACCCATGCAGCCAGGATGCACAACAGTACCCTCCCCCTTCTAGGCCTCCCCTTTACCGGCTTAGGTTTCTCTGGGTGGTCCCTGTGGAAGGTCTGGAGCAAGGCTTTGTCATAAATATGATGAGAAGGTTCCCAGGAGTTCTCCTCTGGGTCGAAACCCTCCCATGACAGGAGGTACTCCCAATTGCCTCTATGGTGCCAGACATCTAGAACCTCCTTTACCTGTAAGGTATTCTCGGGCTCAGCAGCGAGTTGTGTAGGCAGAGGGAGGTCTTCGAGAAGGCCAGGATAAGACCAACGGTTTCAACAGTGTCACGTGGAATATGTTATGGATTCCTAAAGAGACAGGGAGTTGCAACTGATAGGTGACTGCATCAATGCATCGAAGTATTGGAAAGGGCCCTATAAATCTGGGGGCAAGTCATTGAGATGATAGGCGTAAGCGAATATGCTTTGTACTAAGCCATACTTTCTGACTTGGTTTGAAGAGTGGTGCAGCTCGGCGATGGACATCAGTAAAATGCTTGGCTCGCTCGGCTGCTTGGTTGAGTCTCTCCTTTACTTGGATCCAAAGCCTACGTGTGGTCTGCGCTGTAGACTGAGCTGCTGGAGAAGGCACCGTGAGTGGAACCGGTAGGGGTAGGCATGGTTGGCGGCCAAAGACTACAGTAAACGGTGAGACATCTGTGGCAGAGGTGACATGAGTGTTGTGGGATAGTTCCGCCCAAGGCAGGAGGTCTGACCAATTATCTTTTTGATCATTGGCGTATGATTGTAGAAATAATTTTAAACAATGATTCATCCTCTTGGCTTGGACATTAGCTTGCGGATGTTAGGCTGAGGTCAGGTTTAGTGTAATATTAAACTTCTTACAAAGGGATCTCCAATATTTGGCAGCAAATTGAGGGCCTCTGTCAGAGACAATTTCTTTTGGGAGTCCATGCAGGTGAAAAATATGGGTCAGGAAGAGTTTAGCTAGTTCTGGAGCAGAAAGTAGACCAGGCAGTTGGATAAAATGGGCCATCTTTGAGAAACAATCAATGATCACCCAGATGACAGTATTACATTTGGAAGGTGGTAAATCTACGATAAAGTTGGTAGCGAGGCTTGTCCAGGGTTAGGTGGGTGCAGGAAGAGGTTGGGGGGAGGCCCCATGGGTGGCCAGTCAGAGGTTTTCTGTTGCACGCAAACTGGACAGGAATCCACATAGTCACGGGAATCCTTTAACATGGTAGGCCACCAATAATGCCTTCGAAGCATCTCAAGAGTCCAGGCTCGTCCAGGGTAGCCAGCTAGCTTAGAGTCATGTGCCCAATGGAGCACATGCTCACGAAGACGGTGGGGTAACACCATCTTCCTGGCTTGTACCATGGTGGTAACTGCAATGGATATGCAGGCAGGGTCGATGATGTGCCTAGGAGTTGGGTGTATCTTCCGACTCGACGGAGCTAGAAAGTGCATCTGCCCGAAGGTTTTTAGTTGCTGGGTGATAGCAGAGCTTGAAGTTGAAGCGTTAAAAAAACAGAGCCCAGCGGGCTTGTCTGGGATTAAGAAATTGGGCCTCCCTTAGACATTCTAGGTTGTTGTGGTCAGTAAATATTGTGAACTTGGGTTGTGCCCCTTCTAACCATGGACGCCACTCCTGGAGGGAAAGTTTCACTGCTAGGAGTTCCCGATCCCCTATAGTGTAATTTAGTTCAGTGGGGGCGAATTTGTGTGAGTAGAAGGAACATGGTACTAAGGTTCCTTTAGTTGAGTATTGACTTAGAACCACTCTGGCTCCAATGCTGGAAGCATCAACTTCGACAATGAAGGGACAGTTAGGATCCAGATGGCATAGACATGGGCTGAAATAGAAGGCTTCCTTCAAGGCATGGAATGCTGACTGTGCTTGGGACTCCATACTCGGAGGTCGCATCCCTTCTTACTCATGGCGTTAAGTGGAGTGGCTAGGGAGGAGAAGTTAGCAATAAAGTTTTGATAGTAGTTTGTAAATCTAAGGAATCTTTGCATTGCTCGGAGGCCCAATGGTTGTGGCCAGTCTTGGATACCCTGGAGTTTATCAGGGTCTATGGGGAAGCCAAGGTTGGAAATGATGTATCCTAAAAATGGGAGACTGGGTTGCTCGAAAATACACTTTTCTAATTTTGCATAGAGGTGATGGTCTCTGAGGCATGGGAATGATGGGACTCTAGATCTTTGGAGAATATTAGTATATCATCTAGATATAATATAACAAAGGAATACAAAAGGTCCCAAAAGATCTCATTCATTAAGCATTGGAACACTGCAGGGGCATTGCAAAGCCCAAAGGGCATTACTACGTACTCGTAGTGACCATCCCTCGTATTGAAGGCGGTTTTCCATATTACTTCTGGTTGGATTCGTACAAGGTTGTACGCCCCTCGGAGGTCCAATTTTGTAAAGATTTGTGCACCCTGCAGATGATCAAATAATTTGCTGATAAGCAGCAGTGGGTAGCGATCCTTACGAGTCACTGCATTCAAGCCCCAGTAGTCTATGCAGGGCCTTAGGCTGCCATCATTCTTCTTCACGAAGAAGAACCCAGCTCCTGCTGGGGAATTAGAGGGTCTGATGAACCCTTTATCCAAGTTGTCCTTGATATATTCAGACACAGCTTGTGTTTCAGGAAGCGATTGGGGGTAAATTCTGCCCTTAGGAGGCATGGTTCCAGGTAATAAGTCTATGGGACAATTAAATTCTCGAAATGGTGGCAAGATGTCAGCGTTAGTCTTGGAGAAGACATCCTTGAAGTCTGAGTATGGAACAGGTATCCAGGAAGAGTTGTGGTGTTGAGCACGGTCACGGATGGGGTCACTTGGCGTAAGCAGTGATTCTGACATTGAGGACCCTACTGGGTTAGTTGTAAGGACTGCCAGTCAAAGTGGGGTGTGTGTAACTGGAGCCAGGGTAGTTCAAGGACCACCGGGTGTGTGGACCATCTTAGTACCAGAAGGGAGATCTGTTCATCATGAAGCATTCCAACGGTGAGGTAAATAGTAATGGTACAGTGGGTAATATGACCAGGGAGGTGTTCCCCCTGGATCGAGGCAAAACAGAGAGGTATTGCTAGTGGTTGGGTCTGTATCTGAAGAAATTTAACGATATCTTCCGTGATGAAGTTGCCAATCGCCTCAGGGTTGATAAGGGCGGTAGTAGCAAAGGATTGTGTCGCTCCCCTAGGAGGGAGATAGGGAGCAATAGTTGAGGGCCAGAAACAGTAGCACCCAAGCTCGGGACCCCCACTGGGCTCAGGCTATGGAGTTTCCTGGACACATGGGGCAGGTTTGAAGAAGGTGTCCGGAACAACTGCAATATAAACAGAGACCTGCCTTTCTGCGTCGGAGAATTTTCCTCTGAGGTCAACCTACCAAGATTGATTTGCATGGGCTCTTCAGGCGGCTGAGGAGCCGGTAAGGCTTTCAATAGGTTCATTGTACTTGGACGTGGAGTAGGAGCTCAGAGAGCCCTTACCTCTTGATGACATTGTCGGAGACAATAGTCAATTCAGGCGGCTAAGGAGCCGGTAAGGCTTTCAATAGGCTCATTGTACTTGGACGTGGAGTAGGAGCTCGGAGAGCCCTTACCTCTTGATGACATTGTCGGAGACAATAGTCAATTCTACCGACCAGGGAGATCAATTCTTCCAGAGAGACAGGAATTTCATGGGTGGCCAATTTGTCCTTAAGGGCTGGAGATAGTCCTTTGAGGTAGAGTGCCCTTAAGCAGTCCTCCTGCCAACCTAGCTCAGTAGCGAGTGTTTTGAATTCTACTGTATACTCAGCAAGTAGGTGCGAGCCTTGATGAAGGTGGAGTAGGTGATGGCCGGCGACCGCTTGTCAGCCTGGGTCCTCGAAGGTCCTTCGGAAGATGGAGATGAACTGGGGGAGTTGGCGAAGGGTGGTATCAGAATGCTCCCATAGTGGAGAAGCCCATGCTAGGGCCTTGATTTCATCAGGGAACAGCGAAGGTTGCAATGAAAACTGCATATCGCATTGGTTTCTAAAGCCTCGACAAAGGCGTGGTTCCCTATTAAAATGGGGTGGAGCTGGGAGAGCCAGTGGTGCCTGAGAAGATACGCTTTGGGCAAGGCCCACTGAACTGGCCATGACAGACTCCTCTAATTGAGGGTGTAGTCTTTCCACGGAGGATGCCAATAATTCCAGAACCTGTTCTTGTTCTCAGACCCGATTAGACAGGCCAGGAATCACCTGCAAGGCATGTGACTCCACCAAGTCTATGGCCATGGCAACCTGTTGCGTTGGAGGTGGACATTTGACCTGGTGCAGGATTAGTATGGCCTTCTGGTCAGACCCAGAGAGCGCCTGCCTCCAGGAGGCAGAGCACACAATGAAATAGAGGCTAGCTGAAACTTCACCAATAACAGTCCGGGGTTTCCTCAGGTTGAACTCTTGGGTACCTGGACCGCATGGGCTTAGGTGGGCCTCCGGTGGTCTCCCAGAGAGGTATCGGAGAGGTGTGCCCACCATGAGCAAGGGTGCGCGGCTGATGCACAGTGAGTGGACTAGACCAGAGCCGGAAGCTCCGGAGACCTCTGAAAGACAACAGTTCAGAGAGGTCCTCTGGATAAGACAGGCAGTGCCTGCAGGTCCAGCCACGTGGAAGCCGAGGTTGTTATCCAATTGCATAGGCCCAAAGGTCACTGGGGGACGGAAGAGAGCGTCCCAGTGAAGCTCAAGGGTCAAAGCCAAAATATCAGTCCAAGAGGAGTCAGCCAAAGCGGGGGTCAATACCAGAGTCAGTCTGTGCGTAGTCGTGGCAAGCGAGGGTCGGATCCAGGCGGCAGGCAGAGAATGGTCAGGCAGGCAGTGGTCAGTTCCAGGTGGCAGGCAGAAGAATGGTCAGGCAGGCAAAGGTCAGTTCCAGGCGGCAGGCAGAATGGTCAGGTAGGCAGAGGACAGTACCAAGAAGTCAGTCCGGACAGGTACTACCTGAGAAAGATACAGAAGCAGGAGACACTGGAACAGGAGACACTGGAACACAAAGGCAAACTCACCACAACAACAGTGTTGACCAGATTGTCAAGGCAGGGATCAGGGGTTTGAGCCCTGCCTTATATATGGAAGGATGTTGACATCATCGGGGCGCCTCCCAAAGGTTTCCTGCGCTGGACCTGCTCTTCAGGTGGTGCATTGTTTTCTCACACCAAGGATGTGTTCTCCAGGGCTACTGCCCAGAAGGGAAGGGTTAAGTCGGCCGTCATAGTTGGTGAATCCATTATTAGGATTGTGGACAGCTGGGTGGCTGGTGAGCTGAGGGTCGCCTGGTAACATGCCTTCCTAGTGCGAAAGTGGTGTACCTTATGTATCACCAAGATAGGATTTTTGACAGTGCTGGAGAGGAGCCAGCTGTCTGTGGTACATGTGGGCACTAACAACATAGTAAAATGTGGGAGAGAGGTTCTGGTGTTGCGACCGTCGCTGCCCGACAGCTTCACTCTGCCTACCTTTCCTTTCTTGTACTCACTATCTCAGTTCTCTCCACTACAGCACTGCTACCGGAGGAATCACTGTCCCTGCACCCTGGGGAATACTAGCCCAGCTGGGCTACATCTTCTACTCACCACTGCCACCTCTGGTGGTTTCATAAACTGTCTAAATAAAGATCAATCTGTGTTTGAGTGTCCAAGATCTGAGACTGACCTGTGGCCCCTCATGGGACTTCCCTTCGTAGGCGTGGTCAGCTGCCACAGTGTCCAAGGGTCCACCCAAACCTCACTAACTATAACATCTGGAAGCTAAATTTAGACTCTTAGGTAGAAAGCTGAAATCCAGAACCTCCAGGGTAGCATGCTCTGAAATGCGTCCTGTTCCATGTGCAGGCCCCTAGAGGCAGGCAGAGCGCTGGAGTCTCAATGCATGGATGAGAAGATGGTGCAAGGAAGAGAGATTCAGTTTTGTAAGGAAGTGGGGAACCTTTTTGGAAAGGGAGAGTCTTTTTCAAAGGGATGGGCTCCACCTTAACCAGGATGGAATTAGGCTGCTGGTGCTAACCTTTAGAAAGGAGACAGAACAGCTTTTAAACTAAATCAAAGGGGAAAGCCGACAGTCATTCAGCAGTGCATGGTTCAGGGGAGGTATCTTTTAAGAACATAAGAACATGCCATACTGGGTCAAACCAAGGGTCCATCAAGCCCAGCATCCTGTTTCCAACAGTGGGCAATCCAGGCCATAAGAACCTGTCAAGTACCCAAAACTAAGTCTGTTCCATGTTATAGTTGCTAGTAATAGCAGTGGCTATTTTCTAAGGCAACTCAATTAATAGCAGGTAATACTAATGAACTATTAGAGTTAGGGCTTCCCAACAAAGAGGATCCAATAATAAAAAAAGTAGTCCAAGTGTTATAATGAGCTAAAAGATTCCAAGTTATCCCTGTCAACTGAAAAGCAGAATGTAAATACAAACAAAACATACATTTTGAAATGTTTGTATGCTAATGTCAGTAGTCTAAGAGGTAAGACAGTCAAGATAGAGTGTATAGCAGTGAATGATGACATTGACTTAATTGTCATCTAAGAGACATGATGGAAAGAGAATAACCGATACGATAGTGCTATACCGGGGTACAAATTATATCGCATTGATAGAAAGGAACAACTAGGTGGCAGGGAGGCAATGTATGTCCAGGAATGCATAGAGTCCAACAGTATAAAGATCCTGCAAAAGACTAAATGCACAATTGATTTATGGGTAGAAATCCCTTGTGTGTTGGTGAAGATTTTAGCGATAGGACTATACTACTGCCCACCTTGCCAAAATGATTAGATGGAGAGTGAAATGCTAAGAGAAATTAGGGAAGGTAATCAAATTGGCCGTGTAGTGATAACGGGAGATTTCAATTACCCCAGTATTGACTGGGTAAGTGAAACATCAGGACATGCTAGATGGATAAATTTCCTGGATGGAATAAATGACAGTTTTATGGAGCAATTGTTCAGGAACCAATGATAGAGGGAGCAATTTTAGATCTAATTTTCACTGGAGTGCAGGTTTTGGTGAGCAGGTAACGGTGGTGTCGTTGCTTGGCAGTAGTGATCATAATATAATCACATTTGAATTAATGACTGGAAGTGGGGCAGTAAGTAAATCCACAGCTCTAGCACTAAACTTTCAATGGAAACTTTGATAAAATGATAAAAATAGTTTAAAAAAAAAACCCCTAGGCTTTAGGTGCAGCTACAACAGTTAAGAGAGTGCAACAAGCATGGACATTGTTAAAAAATACCATCTTAGAAGCATAGTACAGATGTATTCCATGCATTAAGAAAGGTGGAAGAAAGGTTAAACGATTACTGGCATGGCTAAATAGTGAGGTGAAAGAGGCTATTTTAGCCAAAAGGTCTTCATTCAAAAATTGGAAGAAGGATCCATCAGAAGAAAATAGGATACAGCATAAGCATTGACATGTTAAATGTAAAACATTGATAAGAAAGCTAAGAGAAAACTTTGAAAAGAAGATGGCTGTAGAGGCAAAAACTAATAATATAAACTTTTTAAAATATATCTGAAGAAGAAATCCTGAGAGGGAGTTGGCTGGACTGTTAGATGATGGAGGGGTTAAAGGGGCATTTTGGGAAGATAAGGCCATCATGGAAAGACTAAACTAATTCTTTGCTTTGGTGTTTACTGAAGAGGATGTTGGGGAGATACTCATTCCGGAGATGGTTTTGAAGGGTGATGATTCAGATAAATTAAGCCAAATTACAGTGAACCTGGAAGTTGTGGTGGCAAGATTGATAAATTTAAAAGTAGAAAATCACCTGGACCAGATGGTACACATCTCAGGGATCTGAAAAAACTAAAAAATGAAATTTCAGACCTATTTCAATTCATTTATAATCTATCATTAAAATCATCCATTGTACCTGAAGCCTGGAAAGTGGGCAATATAACTCCAATATTTAAAAAGGAAACAATAGACCGGTGAGCCTGATTTCAGTGTCGGGAAAAATCATGGAAACATAAAGAATAAAATCACGAAACATTTAGATAGACATGGTTTAATGGGACACAGCCAGCAGGGATTTACACAAATCTTGCCTCACAAATCTCTTACATTTTTTTTGAAGGGGTGAATAAACTTGTGGACAAGGTGAACTGGTAGATGTGGTGATTTGGATTTTCAGAAGGTGTTTGAGAAAGTCCCTCATGAGAGGCTTCTAAGAAGACTTAAAAATTATGGGAAAGGAGGCAATATTCTTTTGTGGATTTCAAACTGGTTAAAAGAAACAGAGAATATGTTAGGATCCCCAGCCATGGCCGCCCGCAGCTGGGTCTCTTACCTCCGCCGGGAGGCTCCCAGGCCCAGCTCTCCCTTGTCACCACCCACTGCGGCCACCGCCGACGTGGCCTACCCTCACAGTGTGGCACACTGCCACCCTGGCCTCTGCACTTGGAAAGAACCCATGGATGTGACGATGAAGTCAGCCAGGGCAGGTATATATACCCGGCCTTGACTCTGCACCTAGCCTCAGCAATAGGTATGCTCAGCTATTGAGTGCCTAGTCTGCTTTGTTCCTGATCCTCTTCCAACAAGCTTTCCCAGACGATTAATTTTACGGTGACGAACAGACTTCCCAATTCCTAAGTATCCTAATTACCCTAATTATGGACACTGCATCAAGTACTAATTTTAGAATCTGCCACTGGACAATTACCGTTGAGCTCAAAAATTTACTATATTTTATATATATATTTGGCATTGCTTATATTTATATTTATTGATACGTTAAACAGTTAAACTGTCTTTATAAAATATTATATTGCTTTATTTATTTCCAGTTAAACTATTATTACTTTATTTAGCACTATGTTAAATTGTCAATCAGTTATACTGTTCCATATGTTCCTCGGTTCCATGTAAAGCTCCGCTCTCTGTTGAGCAGTTCTTCGTTTTATGTAAACCGGATTGATTTGTAGTCCATACAAGAACTTCGGTATATAAAAATTAAAAATAATAATAATAATAATAATCCTGCGTTCCAGCCTTGCCTTCCTGATCCTGCCCTCCGGTCCTGTCTCCTGTCCCTGTGCGCCTACCTCAGTTCCATTCCTGCTCCTGCCCTTGGACTGACTCCCCGGTTTTGGACTTCTGCCTGGTATCTTGTCTACGCTTGACCTCCGCCTGCCCAGATCTCCAGCTTGCCTCTTCGTCCCACCTGCCTGCTGCCTGTCCTAACCTCTGGCCTGTTCCTGGTTTCGTCTGTCTGCCACCTGCCTCGACCTAGCCTCCCCGACGCCATGATGCCTTCTCCTTGTACTCCTCGATGTGAGAGACCCGCACCTAAGTCCTTCCAGCCCTGGCATTCAAGGGCTCAACCTGCGGGGAATGTGGGCTGGTAAAGGTGAAGCTCCAGTTGGGTCTTCTCCACCTGCACTACATACCAACGATGAGGACCACCAGGGCCTTCCCCTGGTGGCAGTATCAACCTTGCCTCGGCTCAAGGGTCCACGTATGCAACAGAATATGATTAAATGGTCTGTTTTCACAGCAGAAAAAGGTAAACAGTGGTGTGCCTCAGGGATATGTACTTAGACCAGTGTATTTTAATATATTTATAAATGATCTGGAAAGGGGTATGATAAATGAGGTGATCAAATTTGCAGATGACACAAAATTTTGCAGAGTAGTTAAATCTCAAGCGTATTGAGATGAATTGCAGGAGAACCTTGTGAAACTAGAAGATTGGACTTCCAACTGCCAGATGAAATTGAATGTGGACAAATTCAAGGTGATACATTAAGAGTAAATTAACCCTTGCTGTAGTTATACAATGTTAGATTCTATCTTAGGAGGAAAGAGATCTAGAGATCTAGGCATCATAGTGGATAATACATTGAAATCTTCGGCTCAGTGTGCTGTGGAAGTCAATAAAGCAAACAGATTGCCATGAATTATTAGGAACGGAATGGTAAATATTTATTTATTTTATTTATTTATTTCTTTTATATACCGACGTTCGATCGAGATATCACATCGGTTTCCAGATAACTCAAAGAATAGGGTAGTAACAGCCCTATTTTACATTATAACATTGTAATAAAAATAATAAATTGTAACATTGTAATAAATATAACAAATTATACAAATTATAACAGGAATAACAGGATTACGTTGAACATTTGATGTAGTATATAACATATGTACATAAATGACTTGTTGATGAGGATATATTAAGGTTAGATGTTAATGGTAGATGTCATAATGCTCTGTATTGCTCCATAGTGAGACCGCACCTTGAATACTGTGTGCACTTCTGGTTGCCGCATTTCAAAAAAGATATAGTTGCACTGGAGAAGTGCATAGAAGAGCAACTTAAATGATAAAGGGCATGGAATGGCTGCTCTATGAGGAAAGGCTAAAGAGGTTAGGGATGTTCAGTTTGGAGAAGAGAGAACTGAGGGGGGATATGACAGAAGGCTACAAAATCATGAAAGGACTTGAACAGGTTAATGTAAATTGGTTATTTACTCTCTCAGATAATAGAAGGACTAGAGGGCGCTCCATGAAGTTAGCAAGTAGAACATTTAAAACAAATCAAAGAAAATTATTTTTCACTCAGTACATACTTAAGCTCTGTAATTCATTGCCAGAGGATGTGGTTATGGCAGTTAGTGTAACTGAGATTAAAACAAGGTTTGGATAAGTACCTAGAGGAAAAATCCTTAAACTACTATTAATTAGTAAGCAATGGTAGCTTGGGATCTATTTAGTGTTTGGCTACTTGCCAGGTACTTGTGATTTGGACTGGCCACTGTTGGAAACAGGATGCTGGCCTTGATGGGCCCTTGATCTGATCCAGTATGGCATATCTATGTTCTTAAGTTCTTATGACTTGTGTAGACTCTATTTGCTTTGAATGAGATTCAGTGAGGTGGTCTATTCAGGAAGAGAGTTTACCTAAGTCTGTTTTGTTGTGTTGGAGGTGGACCCTTGGGCTGAGGTGGGGTTGATGCAACCCGTAGGCGAGGTCCCCACCGTCAGCAGGTGGAGTGGGCTGAAGCTGGAGGCCGCTGGAGCTTCACCTATACCATCCCTCGTTCACCTAGGGTTGAGCCTTTGGGTTCCGGGGCTGGCAGGACTTAGGTGGGCCTCGAGGTTAGCTAGAGAAGATAGATGATTCAGCCCAGAGACAGCAGTCGGTAGATGGTGCAGTCCTATCCCGGACTGGATTCGATACTGGAACTCATGCGTCAAAGGAACAAGGAGAAACTGAAGGTGCTTAAGCAAAGGAAGGTCAAAGCCTTGAAAGTCCATGTCCAGAGGATAGGCAAGGAGGGGCGTCACTGACAGGCTAGGGTAAGAACTGGTGATGAGTAGAAGTTGTGGAAAGCAACGTAGAACTATGAACACTGAATAGTCTGTAGCATAGTCGTTCAAGGCAGTGGTCAGGGTACGGAGAAGGCAGGTGTAGTCAATCAAGGCAGTGGTCAGGTCACAGGGAAGGCAGGCGTAGTCAATCAAGGCAGTGGTCTGGGCACGGAGAAGGCAGGCGTAGTCAATCAAGGCAGTGGTCAGGTCACAGGGAAGGCAGGCGTAGTCAATCAAGGCAGTGGTCTGGGCACGGAGAAGGCAGGCGTAGTCAATCAAGGCAGTGGTCAGGGTACGGAGAAGGCAGGTGTAGTCAATCAAGGCAGTGGTCAGGTCACAGGGAAGGCAGGCGTAGTCAATCAAGGCAGTGGTCTGGGCACGGAGAAGGCAGGCGTAGTCAATCAAGACAGTGGTCAGGGCACGGAGAAGGCAGGTGTAGTCAATCAAGGCAGTGGTCAGGTCACAGGGAAGGCAGGCGTAGTCAATCAAGGCAGTGGTCTGGGCACGGAGAAGGCAGGCGTAGTCAATCAAGACAGTGGTCAGGGCACGGAGAAGGCAGGTGTAGTCAATCAAGGCAGTGGTCAGGTCACAGGGAAGGCAGGCGTAGTCAATCAAGGCAGTGGTCTGGGCACGGAGAAGGCAGGCGTAGTCAATCAAGGCAGTGGTCAGGGCACGGAGAAGGCAGGCATGGTCAAACGTAGCGGAGGTCCGGGGCTGGAGAGATGCTGAAGAGTAGTCAGGGGTAGCGGAGGTCTGGGGCTGGAGAGAAGCTGAAGCCTTTAGGGATCCATAGTGTTATAAAATCCGGGGTCGGCACGCACAACGGGGTGCACAATTGTGCACCTTGCACGCGCCGAACTGCGCTGCCTTCCCCTCTTCCATCCCCCCTAACCTGACCTTCCCAACCCTTCCCCTAACATTTCCCCCCTAGCCCTACTCTAACCCACCCTCCCCCCCCCCACTCATTTTTATTTTACCTTTTGCACCTGCCTCTGGGCAGGCGCAAGATGCGCACGCTGGCAGGCTGCCAGCACGTGATCCTCTGAAACAGCGGCAATGGCCGCTCTGTCAGAGGCCTTTGGCCCCGCCCTGCCCCCAGACCTCCGCTTTTGTAAAACCCCGGGACTTACATGCATCCCGGGGATTTACGCGTGTCACTGGGCCTTTTTAAAATAGGCCTGGCCTGGCCAGATTTACGTGTGCAACCGTAAGGCCGGTTGCACACGTAAATCTGCCCCCCGTTTTCGCAGGATTCATCATTCTGCAAAGAATGATGAGCCCTGGCCTAAATTAGACAAGGATATTCATCAGCATGGCTGAATCTGAAGACCAGTTCAGATTTGCATTTCCCTTTGATTTGCCAGTTAGGAAATTACCCTGCTGCAGATATTTAAACTGAACACTTTTCCCCTACCTTTCAGTGCAGTTGGGACTGACTACCTTTGTTTTAGTTAGCAGCCAGAAGGCTGCCTTTTCAACGCCATGTGTTTTTGATATCTGATATTCATCTGCAGGAGGACTGCAGGATCAACCGGTGCTTGAGAGAATGCTACTTTAAAGGGGAGAGCCCATTATGTATAACCGGTGCTCGGAGGCTGTCTCAGCAGAAATCTTGAAAGGACCCAGGCTAAAAGTATCCATGTGCTGTACATTTCAAATAACATGTACTACAAACATTTGCCCCACAGTGCACAGGTTTCTGAATTTCACCTGCAAGTTGTCTAGTCATTGCTTAAAGTATCTGTGTGCACAGAACCTTGTAGAAGCAAATTGTCACTTTCCTCCAATTAGAATGCACACAATTAATTGTGTCGCTTCATAGTGTCTTTTTCAACTAGTTATGACCTGGGACCCAATGTAATAAGGGTAAAAAATTTGCACTTTAGTCTAGTGCACATTTTCTTAACCCACTCACTAATAAAAATGTAACTACTAATACAGTAAGGGGTAGATTTTCAAAAAGGGCGATTTGACGTACTTTTGTTGGCGCATCAGGCGCAAACAAAAGTATGCTGGATTTTAGTAGATACACGCGTAGCCACGCGTATCCGCTAAAATCCTGGATCGGCGCGCGCAAGGCTACCGATTCCATATAGCCGGCGCGCGCCGAGCCGCGCAGCCTACCTCCGTTCCCTCCCCTCACCTTCCCCTCCCTTCCCCTACCTAACCCACCCCCCCGGCCCTGTCTAAACCCCCCCCCCTTACCTTTGTCAGGGGATTTACGCCTCCCGGAGGGAGACGTAAATCCCCGCGCGTCAGCGGGCAGCTAGCGCGCCGGGACGCGACCTGGGGGCGGGTCCGGAGGGCGCGGCCACGCCCCCAGACTGCCCCGGGCCATAACCACGCCCCAGCCCCGCCCCCGAAACGCTACATCCTGCCCCAAAAACGCCGCGCGGATCGGACCCGCCCCCGACACGCCCCCCTCAGAAAACCCCGGGACTTACGCGAGTCCCGGGGCTCTGCACGCTGGTAGGCCTATGTAAAATAGGCGCACCGGCGCGCAGGGCCCTGCTCGCGTAAATCCGGGCGGATTTACGCGAGCAGGGCTCTTAAAATCCGCCCCTAAGCTAATAGAATGCAAATGCATCAGACATTTATAAAGCACATAAACCTAAAAATGTGCGCAAAAAATAAATTTATGTTGAGGTCCATATTCAAACCAGTTAGATGGATAACATAATAGTTATCGATCTAAATAATGTAATTATATATATATATATATATATATTTGTTTTTTAATATTTCTTTATTTATTAATTATGATATATATAAATATATATCATAATAGTTTTCCATCTAAATGGCTTACCTGGTTGTATTTAGCCCTTATCCTGCTGGATAAGAAGCAGGCATTCCGTGAGCGGGCAAGAAGCATTCCAAGGAGGAGAAGCAGAGTTAGCTGCATAAGTTAAGCCATAGGGCTGTCCTAAAGTTAGCCAGTTAGACATTTCTGGCTAACTTTAAGATAGATGGGTATATTGTTCAGCATAACTGTGCCACTGAATATATCCTGCTAGTTAGCCAGATATGTTTATCTAGCTAACTAGTCGAGCTGCACAGCGGCTGAAAATGTACCCTGTCATGTGTAAATGTCATGTTTAAACACATAAACCATGGTTTTAAAAAAACATAGAATCATGATGGCAGCAAAAGACTGTACGGCTCATCTAATATGTCCATCCATCCAACTAATTGAGCTTTACAATTCACATTACTCCCTGAGAGATACCCTGTGTTTATCCCATGCTTTTTTAAAATTCAGACACTGTTTTAGTCTCCGCCATTTTCACTGTAAAGAAATATTTCCTAAGATTGCTACTGAGTCTACCCCCTTTCACCATCAACTCATGATCCCTTGTTTTAGAGCTACCTTTCCTTTGAAAGAAGCCTCCCTCTTGTGCATGGAAACTTTGGAGCTATTTAAATGTCTTTATCATATCTCTCTTATCTTGCCTTTTCTCTAGATTATCATCTGTCCTCATATGCTTTAGAATGATGATCAGTGGCCATTTTAGTAGCACCCTCTGGACTGACTATGACTGTATGGTCTTCAAAATTGTACACAATATTACAAATGAGGTCTCAATAAGGACCTAATCAGGGGCAATATCTTCTCCCTCTTTTTGCTAACCATTCCTCTCCCTGTGTAACCAATTATCTGTCTGGCTTTTCCTATCACTTTATCCACCAATTTGGCCACATTAAGATCATCAGATACAATCACCCCCAGATCCTACTATTCTTTTGTGCTTAAATACTCAATACTGTACCTCTTTTTTAGGTTTTTTCTTCCTAAATGCATAACTGCATTTTTTTACATTAAATCTTAGCTGCTAGAATCTAGACCATTCCTCAAGCTTCGCTAAATCTATCCTTATGTTTTTCCCACCTTCCTGGCTGTCTACTCTGTTGCAGATTTTGGTATCATTGGCAAAAAGACAAATCTTTCCTAACAATTCTTATGCAATACTGCTGAGAAAAATGTTTAAAAGAACTAGTCTAAGGACCAATCCCTGCTTAGGAAACATAATTTATGCATGCAAACCAAGATTTAGGGGCACAAAACATGGTTTCTGTGTGCACAAATCATGGTTAATGCACACAAAACATGTTAAGAGCATAACCATGGTTTGTAGGGATGTGAATCGTTTTTATGACAAATTAAAATATCGTACAATATTTCTTAATTCGTTATATATGGATAAAATCAATAAATGATCGCATTTTCCCCAAATTTTCATGAAAAATCATTTCTTGGCTTGGTAACCGTTCATTTTTGTTACTTTTCGTTAGTTTTTGTTAGTGCGCATTAACTCCCGATGCACCTGATGCCCATCATTAATGGTTTGTATGCATTGTTTAGAAACCATGATTTATGTGCAAACAAGGTGTTGTGCCCCTCAAAGTTGTAAGCACAAAACATGATTTAAGAGCATAAGTTATGCTCCTAAAAGTTGTGTACATAAAACATATTAAAAGCATAAAATTTGTGCTTATAAATTGTTCACAAAAATCCCTCATAAATCCTGAGTACAGGACCCCACAGCCTGAACTCCAGGTTCAGCCTCATAGACTAACACTAGCCCCAGCCCCAGACACTTTACCCCACCTCTGACCAGGAGGGAGTTACATTTCCAGTTTTAAGAAAACATGAGTTAAGACTACACCTCTCTGCAATGGGGAATTATAGCCAATGCTTTGATTAACATGGGATTTGCATGGAAAAGTACTAAACTGTAGTGTACACACATTTTTACTCAGCTTTGCTTGCACATTTTATGTGCAAAACTCCTTAGTACTTCAAGAGAAAAATTCTGTTCACTAAAATTGTTGGATTTGGCGGTCCACGGATTTCTTACACGAACCACTGCACTTTCCTCCAGCCCTGAGCCACCATCGCTGATTTCTGCCACTGAAGATCTCTAGGGAAGATATGTTACTGGCTGTTGCCTTCCATTAGGCCTGATGTGATGCAAGGGGGCACACCACCATCTTCTCTCATTGCCATCTGAGGTGCACACGATCCCAACATGCACAAACTTAAAGGGCTTGAGGTGGGAAATCCCTCGTGATGTCCTCAGATGATGTCACAAGACTTGGCTTATGAAAGACCCTTTCTCCCTGAAACATTCACCTCAGCAACAGGTCTCCCTACAGCCTGTATTGTGTGAGTTGCCTCAACGATCCCAACTTCCTGGTTTTCGCCTTGTCCTCGGATCTAGTGATCCATGTCTTCAGTTCCTCTTCAGTTCTTGTAGTCAGTTCTTCAGTTCTTCAGTGTTCCACATTCTCTTGACTGCCCGCCAGATAGGCTGCTCTCCTGCATGCCCCAACTATCCATCCCACCTTCCTTTGGATGGATACCTGGTATTGACCACTGCCTGCCTAATCAATGGCTACTAGCATTTCCCATCTACTTGACATCCTTGAATGCTGCCTGCCACTGACCATAGCCTGCCTACTCATCATCCCTGAACACCACCGGCCTATGATCCGAGCATGCCTTTGACCTCGCCTGAATACCTCAGCCTCTTCTACGGATCTTCTGACCACTAACAGAGACTCCCACCTAAGACTTGCCGGCCCCAGCACCTAAAGGCTCAACCCGAGGAGAACGTGGTTGACATAGGCAAAGTTCCAGTTGGGCCTCTGCCTCATCCAACTCCACCAGCCGATGGTGGAGACCTGCAGAGCTCCATTCTGCAGGTTGTGCCAACTCCACCTGGGTCCAAAGGTCCATGCCCACAACAAAAATATGTTTGGAACCATGTGTTAATGTACACACAGCTGTGTACACCTTAGTACATCAGTATATCAGTTACAAATATACTAATTCCTGTCTGTCCTAATTTAAACATTAGCCTTTCATTTGGTATTGTGTGAGAAAATTAAATGAAATCAATATAAACTCTATCAATTAAGTCAGTGAATTTATATTTTTTAACTTAATGTTCATTGACTTTGAAATCACAAGTATAAATTGTACAAATAAAGGAAGAAAAATACAGTAGATATTCAATAAAGATTTTTTTTCCAGTAACTAAAGAATGGGGAAAAGTCATTTGTGAATGAGATCCAGTATGTAAATATATATAAATATGCAATTATCTTTAGTAATCCAAAGAGTGGGTGTACCACAATTCTCAGAGGCAGCTGTACTATAAGATTTGTTAAAGAATACATCTGATATTTTGTTCCAAAGTGCATTAAATGCAAGAATAACTTTCCTGTGGTATGTGGAAAGACCTGATTACCATATATTTAAAGGAAAGTTTTCAACTAGAAATTAATGTGTGGATGTGCTGCTGCAAATGTTCTTTTTTTTTTTTTCAAACTCCTGAATTTCTGTTTGGTGAATATTTACTAAAAGGGCTAATGCATCTTGAATACATTTAAACTTGATAATAAATAGGTATTAGCACATGTCACATTTTACTAACTATGGTGTGGATTTATCAAATTGTGGTACTAAGTACCACATGTGATAGCAAAAGGGGTGTGTTTATGCTAATATAGCATTTATTACCTGTGTGAAGAGCTAAGTTAGTGCAAATTGTGATAAGTGCCAGACCTGGTGTATTTCCTGCTTCATATATGAGAGAGGGAGAGGGAGAGAGGGAGGGAGGGAGGGAGAGAGAGAGAGAGACTGGCTGTAGTATCATGGCCCATAGGTAGGTATTTGTATCCCTATGGTAGGGCCACCTAGTAACTCGAGGTGGGGATTAGGTAAGAGTGTAGGGGGTTAGGGGCCACTTTGACATTCTACGTGATACCTACGAACAGAACAGTGGTCTCTTGTGAAGATTTGCTGGCCTTTGAGTGAGGAAACTCACTCCAAGATGAGATTTGGGCAATGTTCTCTCAACCTAGCTTGATGTTACCCAGGTAGAGAGTCCATCAAGCTAGGTTGAGAGAACCTTGCCCAAATCTCATCTTGGAGTGAGTTTCCTCACTCCAAAGGCCAGCAAATCTTCACAAGAGACCACTGTTCTGTTCGTAGGTATCACGTAGAATGTCAAAGTGGCCCCTAACCCCCTACACTCTTACCTAATCCCCACTTCGAGTTACTAGGTAGCCCTACCATAGGGATACAAATACCTACCTATGGGCCATGATATCATGGCCAGTCTCTCTCTCTCTCCTAACACAATCCAAAGAGGTGTTATGGCTTTGCAATAGCTCTTCACAGACAGGCTAACTCTGCCCCTCCTATTTTTGAAATTTGCATCGCACCATACGATATGGTGCGATCGCATGCGGTAAACACATTTTTGCATGCATTAAGGGCTTATCGCATGCGTTAAAGGCCTATCGCATGCATTAACGTATGCAAAAACGCTTTATCGCATTTTAATAAATGACCCCTTATGGTCCTTAATGCAGTCCAAGAATTGTTTCCAAACTTTTTGATAACTGCATCACTGCATTATTTTTCTTATTCACAGAATATATAATGCTATGCATCCATGGATAGTATTTCAACATTTTGAGCTTGCTAAGTTAAAATTGTCTCTTAAATAATACCAAGTTTTCTTTATTAAAATATTGGACAATTATGGAGACTTTTCTTGGAGAAAGGATAATTTAAAACCAAATGTACAGATTACAAATTACTGTTCCTAACTTCCTCCATGAAGCTAAATTCCATAGTTATGGTAATATCTGTGTAAACTAATCTAAGCTACAGCTATGGGACAGTGGGTTTAGCAGTCCTGGCTCCAGGTTGTGTTGTCAAATTTCAGTCTGTTCTCTCTTCCTCCCTCCCTATGCTGCTTTCTGGCCCAGCTCAATTAAAAGAAAAATCCATTCTACTGTGTATCCTAGAGGCTATAATGGAGTCTGCTTTCAAAACTCACATCATGCAGCTGCCACTTGTCAGCTGCTTCACCCAGCCGAACCCAGACAAAGGATGCTTTGATGGCCTGAAGTTCTCCAATCAATCTGCACTGAGGCAGATCCTGGAGTCCAGGAGGAAAAGGGGTAATTTGATTTTACATTCAGTGCAATTTGCAACTATTGGCAAAATTAAATCTTTCTGAACCCAATATCCTCATACCACCATGGGGTAAATGACTTGCTGTTTAGCTTCCCTTCTTGTCAGATGTGTAAAGGGTCTCTGCATTGAAAGAGGCATAGCTTCAGGCAGAAAGGACCCTTTTATCCTCAAATAGCCTTAAAAGGATATCGGGCAGATTCTTATGAAAATATTGTTGTCCTCTAACCATTTTCTATATTTTTTTTGGTAAAAATTTCTTAATCCATTGGCTTTTTGCTGTACTTTCTACTTGTAAATCTACTAGACTTAATTCAGACTATGCAAGTAGCAGAAATCATTATGACTTTACTACAAAATGATTGTCAGTACAAACCAGAGTTATCTCATATTCTTTCAGGAAAAGTAATGAAAACCAGCCTTGACAGGACAATACAAGAACAACTGGGCAGCCAGTTATAAAATTTTGCTAAAAAAAATAAAAGCAAGGTCCAAAATAGTTTGCCTTCTGTCTAGATTCATACTTGGCCAATCCGTCAATGAAGTTAGCTATTATGAATCTATTTTCTGTAAGGTAGAGATCTATCTTTAATCACTACACTATTCTAGGATCTCATTCGTTTATAAACTGTCTTGTGGCAGATCAAGAAAACTGAAAACCACACTGGAAAGAATTCTCAATGAAAGTTGAAAGGGATATTTCAAGGTGAAGCAAATTAATTACAGTATATCATCTTATTGCTAAAGATGCAAATAGCATGGCTCATCTCTGCATAGTATCTATCCTTTTATAAACCTACAGAAATGACTGTTTTTAATTACTGCAGCAGCATTACTAGTTACACTCTATAGCCAATTGAATTATGTTTGCTAGCACATGGTATATGATGCAATACATGGCTTACAACCTGAATAAAAACTGAAGTGAAGCCAAAATATTTACAGTAATTGACCTGGAAGATGTCTATTGTGAGTATACCACAGTACTTTCTATCAAAAATGAAAAGACGGAATAATTTTTAAAAACAGGTTTGGAATTGAAACCTGACATGAATTGTTTGGAGAGCAAGACCACAGAAAGCAGTACTGTAGAGGAGGGAAAATGCAGAAGACAGTGTGTTACCTACTAAAATCAAGGGCCTAAGGGGTCGATTTTAAGACCCGTGCATGAGCATCCATGTGCACGTGCTGTCTAGCACACGCACATGGACACGGCTATTTTATAACACGTGTGCCTTGGTATATGCGTGTTCTAAAATACAATTTTTTGCACGAACATGCGCAGTGGATTTTAACATCCGTGCGCACATGTGCGGGCGGATGGTCTCCTCCATGCGCCGGTGGGGGGGGGGGAGGGAGGGAAATTTTAAAAGGCCTCATAGAGCGATGGGAGTTGGGCTTCCCCTGTTCCCTCTCCCCTAACTACCCTTCCTACCCTTTTCCCATATCCTCCTTGACCCCTAACCCCTTCCTAGCTACTTACTTTTTTTTTTCTTTGATTACTTGCTGCTCCTCGGGAGCAGAAGTAATCTCCACACATCGGCCGGCTGCCAGTACACGCTTCCCCAGGACAGCATTGAATGGTGCTATCCTGGCCCGCCTCCCGCCCCTCCCCTCCCCACCCAGACCATGTCGCCTGGCCGGCTCCATTTCAAAGGCCCGGCACTTCGGCGCATAACGGGGGTTACGTAGATGGCCAGGCCCTTCCAAAAATGCACATGGGACATGCACGGCCTGGCCAAATTCTCAACTCCCATAATTCACACGTGCAGGGCTTTTAAAATGTACATGTCATTTATTAAGGACTTTTTCCCATTCTGGGTCTATGCAAAAAAAAGCTCAATAAAACGGGTCCCACATGAGGCATGAGATAAATAATTGAAAAAAAAAATACTTAAAAGTGAATGAACAAGTGAGGAAATTATCTCTTGATAAACTCTTTATCTGACTGGGCACTCCCTAAGATATTTTCAATTGTGGGCAAATCTTAGAATTTTGTATCTCTAGTTGAGTGATACACTGTGGATGTTGCCATTCTATAGAGAGTTATCATAATATTTATTTACCTTCTACCTAGATGTTAATTGGTTTCCCCCTGTTCTATTGTAAACCAGTACGATAAGACCTGGTCTTGAGTATCGGTATAGTAAAAGAAGTTAAATAAATAAATAAATAAATAGATTGTGTTATCTAATATGGTGCCAACTTTCACCACCATGCTGTTTGGAGGAAGCAAACTATGATTTTTTATAGGACATAAATCATTTAAGAAATCATGCATAGCAGAGGAGATGTCATGAGTGACAACTGTCACTATTCAGATATGAATAATTAAATTATGAGTAAGGCAGGTAGTTGAAGGAGAGTCATGTATGCAAATTTGATATATAATGCCACACATCAAGTAAATTTTGAAAGGCCCGCGCACATAAATACCGGCGTTTACGTATGCGGCTTGGCCCTGTGCGCGTCACACGCGTTTTCTAAAGGGCCCGGCCGTGCATGTAACCGCCGATACACACAGACCTCTCAGAAGGGGCGGGCAGGGTCTGGGCAGGGCAGGCCTGGACAGCAGCATTCGAAGCTATCCCAGAGAAGCACGTGCCAGCAGCCGGCCGACATGCGGAATCTACTGCCGCTTCAGAGGAGCAGCAAGGTTAAAAAAAAAAAAAGTAAGATTTAGGTAGGGAGTAGGGGTCGAGGAAGGGAGGGGAAGAGATAGGAAGGGTAGGGTTAGGGATAGGAAAGTTCCCTCCCAGTCTGCTCCTTAATTAGAGCGGATTGGGAGGGAACTGGGGGAAGTCCGACTGCGTTGCTGGACGTAGGTTTTAAACTCCCCCCCCCTGCGTGCTCGAGTCGCAGGCTGCCCGCACATGTGAGTGTCTATCTAATTTTATAACATGTGCACGCCAGCGTGTGTGTGTTATAAAATCAGCACGTCCACATGCTCCCGCCGGTGTTAAAATTGACCCCAATATTTCTAAATAAAAAACACGACATACTTTTATGATACAACATACTCAGTCCTATTCATAGGGAGTTATTCTGTCATGTGCTCTAGAGAACCAGCTCCCAGTATCAGCCAACAATTTTGCTTCTACGATAATATTTATAAATGCTGAATTTGCATGAAGACTTTTTTAACAATAAATTTGAAATACAAACCAAGAAAAAATCTTGTTATGGAAAGTTTGTAACAAAGAAAAAACAATTGCAAGCAATTAATAATCCAAAAACTATACTGAATTTACAAACAAAAGTCCACCACAAGGAAGAGAGTGATGAAAGCAATAAAGATTCAAGGGGATATATATATAGGCTGAATGGCCCATGTGTGCAGCAGAAGAAAAGTCATAAATCAGTTTGTAACAAGGAATAAGCCCTGAAGAATCTTTCTAGGTGCAACAAAGGGTCCTTGTTGGGTAGTATGTTGATCTTGTGCTTTTCTTTGCAGTTTGGGGCAGATTTTAAAAGGCCCAGCGGCGCACGTAAAGCCCGGGACATGTGTAAGTCCTGGGCCTTTACTGAATGGGTGGGCAGGGGGCGAGGCAGGGGCGGGTCATGGGCGGAGTTAAGGCCTCCGGCACAGCGGCCTTTGCCGCTGTGCCGGGGTATCGCGCGCCGGCAATTGGTCGGTGCACACAACCTATGCCCTCCCAGAGGCAGGCACAACTTATAAAATAAAGGTTAGGCAGGGTTTAGGTAGGGCTGGGGGTGGGTTAGGTAGGGGAAGGGAGGGGAAGGTGGGGGGAGGTGGAAGGAAAGTTCCTTCTGAGGCCGCTTCGATTTTTGAGCGGCCTCAGAGGGAATGGGGAAAGCCAGCAGGGCTCCCCAAGGGCTCGGCGCGCAGAAGATGCACTATTGTGCACCCCCTTGCGCGTGCCGGCCCCGGATTTTATAACATGTGCACGGCTGCACGCGTATGTTATAAAATCGGGTGTACATTTGTGCACGCCGATTTGCACGCACAAATGTACGCCCGCATGTAGGTATTAAAATCCGGCCCCTTATGTTTATGCAGTATACTGAGGAAAAAAATCACAAATCTTTACCAGTTGGATATAATAGAACTATTTCAGTTGTTTTCCTTTATTCCCCAAATTGCAACTTTTTATGGGGAAAAAGCAAAAAGGGAAAACAACTCCAGTGACACCTGTTGTGGGTCAAATGGATTGCCATGTGACCCATGTCAATCTCCAGTTATAATGGGCGATGTTGGGGAGGGCTCAAGTTCATCAGAGGCCTTTCTATAAGCCCTGGCTTTAATTCCTCACCTCTACAAACAGTTGCATCTCAAACCATAATGAACCTTTCCCAAAGTTCTGGTTTAGGTCTGGTTGGCTCCTTAACTCCTGTGTAGGCATCTACTAAGTTCTTTTTGGAGGATACCAAGAGCTCAGTTTCAATATCAAGAGCCAATGAATGCCTACTTCTGGTACCAGATAGCGAGGTGAAATGGGGACACATTACTGAGGCATTGATATCTCCTAGTTGTTTGGTTCTTGAGAATATTTTTTTGTTAGACATCTGGAAGGTTGTTTCTATATCTGAAAGATTATTTCAGCTAAATGAATGCATGGGAAAATTGAGGATTTCCATTCAAAATAACAGGAATATGATACAAGGAATGGAGCAATGGAGAAAGAAGTATTAGAAGTTAAATCATCTATTACAGTTGATCAAGATAGGAAGTCAAAACTTTATTTATTTTATTTATTTAGATTTATATTCCATTTTTTGCACTTTTTTTTTCAGCGCTTCAAACTGGATTACATTCAGGTACTGTAGATATTTCCCTCTCCCCAGAGGGCTTACAATCTAAGGCCTGGTTTTATCAAAATGCAGTAAATATTGCATGCAATAGGAAAAGGAGTGTGTTTTATGGTAATAGGCAGTATATTGCAATTATACCTGTGTGAAGCACTATAAATAAGTGTGAAAGCTTTCTGGGCAGACTGGATGGGCCGTTTGGTATTCTTCTGCCTTCATTTCTATGTTTCTATGAGATTTGTGCAATGTTCTCTCAACCTAGCTTGATGTTACCCAGGTTAAGAGTCCATCAAGCTAGGTTGAGAGAACATTGCACAAATCTCATCTTTGGGTGAGAACCACGACGGTTCTTCATCATGTTGGCAAATTGTTTTGACCAGCTGTTGGAACCGCCATGTATGATAACACATATCGATATGCATCAACCACAGACATATAAGTTCCCACTTTGAACCTCTGATATTTCTTTTTCTCTTTCCTATGACTGATTTCTCCTTTGAGGAAGCCAGCATCGGTGAAACAAGGGCCTTGCCGGGGATTTAACATCAACCCTAAAAAGACATAATACACCATTTTCCAAATAGGTTGTGTACTCAGCATTGCTTCTAGGAGATATAATACACCATGTCATAAACATCAGTCATTAATTGAACATTATTCCATTTCAGATTCAGGATCTAAGAGCAAGATAGCACAGATTTGGGGATTGAATTAAATTGGAGCACATAGTTATGTTGTCATGCATCTTATATTTTTTATTGACTTCCATGTTGTTTTGTACACATAAAGCCTGATTTTATGAAGCATTTACACATGTAAAACTGGGTTTTACACATATAAATGCACTTTACTCGAGTAAGTGGGCTTTTGAAAATTGCTACAATATATGGCCACTGAATTGTCCATAGATTTACTCACGTAAATATACTTGAGTAAATGGCTTTTGAAAATTGCTGTGATAGTATGTTACATTTACATGTTAAGTCCTTTGAAAATTACCTTAATGTACAATCATTCATATATTTGTTAACTTTTTTAGAGCAAGTTACATAGTGAGTTTCGTTAATATCCATGCTGGAAAGTTGTGGAAATTTGTGTATGTATGTTCTTATTGTTTAAAAAGTACCACTATTGTGCAGTCATCTGAATGGTTTCACTTTTGTCAAATACTTGTTCCATGTTTAGTGTGCAGTATAGCACAATGCTGGTCTTTAAATGTAAGTTGTTTACACATAGCAAGTGGTTGTAATGGAAAAGTATTCATTTATTTTATGCGTATGTGTTAATAAAGGAAGTATACATTTTTAATGAGAATTTAACATTAGTGCTCCTGTTCTTTTCTCTTCACATGTGATTTTCTTTTTCATTTATTAGTTGAGCACTTTAAACTCTACCATTGCCCATCTTTGGTTTTATATATAAATCCCCAAAGTAAGAAAAAATAAACATACCACTATACCAGCTAATACTAAACCCATTTCTATGTCTGGAGAAAGATGTTTTAGTCAACCCTTTCCCATTGAGGCAGGCATAGGTACAGAAATTGGGCCAGCCACTTGGACTGGTTTATCACTCAAAAAGAGTGTCAGTTCAGCAGGTACAAAACTACATATTTTAAATTATGAAATTTAATTATACACTTGAATGGATACTTAGGAAAAAAACAACACCAATCTGAGTAACCCAAGCCTGAAACAATTAAAATTACCATCTCTTTTTTTTGGATAGCAGCAGCAGCAGCAGTCTTAGCTACATCAGGAAACATGCTTACTTTCTGGCTAACAAATAACTCCTACTTATGCTTGAAAAGTAACTATAATATCCCATCTCTATCTGGTTCTAACACAAAGTTCACAGTCAAGGTTTCAGGAGAAGTTAAAAATTATTTAAATATTTAGAGGTTTCCATAAATGTGGTATATTCCAAGCTGTCTGATGAAATCTCAGACAAATACAACTGCTCCCCAGGTCTTAAATCTTTCTGGGATGGAGGAAGATAAAATACTCTCGCAATTGGTGGATTTGATTCTAATGGAAGTTTTAATACCTCTAACGAATATTTCTTAAATATTTCCATAGCAGACAGCTTCTCAGGAAAGTTTATCAAATTAAGGTTTTATGCATTGTTATATTCTGTAAGTTTTCCAGTTTATTATGGAGGTAGGTGTTATCCATAAGCATTTTAACTTTCAAAGAGTCCAGCTTTTGATTACATTCCAATAAAACAGCTTCCTCAACCAAATCCTTCTCATTAAGAGATTGCAGTTGTATAGAAAGTTAAAATATCTGCCAATCCTTCAGTAACTAGCCTGGCCTGGAGGCTTTCCCAGATGGACGGCAGACTACACAGTACATGATGAAGACTTTCCTTTTAGAGATAGCCTGATCTACTGCCATCTCAGTGGGAGGCAAAACAGATTTAGACAGTTCATTGCAGCTGACCACTGCTGCACCAGCAGGAAATTCACAAAAGTATCAATGTCATCTGGCAGTGACAAAATACAGTCCTCCACTAACACTCCCCACAACTGGATCCATAGGGGTTCTTCTGTTCTACAGGCACAAGGTCATGTCCATGGCCAAAAAGAATTGCAGCACACCTTTCTCTGCGAGATCTCCCAATGGCACACCAGAGGCCTCCAGTGCAGTGACTCCTTGACAGATTAACTGATCAATGAAATAAGAGAGACCCTGAGAAAACAGGGTAAGTCTGGGCCTTCCCTCACTTTAAACCATTAAAGCAGATAACAATTTAAAAGAAACTGAATAGCAGCCACAGAGCTCAACTAACATGCATCCAGCATCTTGCTCAGCACTTCCAATTTCTGCATGAAGACTCTTAAAAGAGAAGACAGTATCTGGATAATAATAAACAAGGAATACAAGCGAGAGATGGTTTTACCAATACAATTCAAATTATTCAGTGCAAACAAGCTACTAATGAATATGTAAATGTTAAGATTAATATTTTGATTTTTTCATAATCAGGTCAAACATTTGATTAAAGTTCAGAATAAGGAGGTCCAAGCTAACAACTTCATTTATTCTATAATAAATTCAGCCTAAAGTATGTAAAACTCATGGTTACTTACTGCATTGGTACTTTCTAGCATCCCCATTACAAATGGTTTGGTCTTTTGTTTTTATTGTTGTTGTTTTCAGCAGGCTTGAGTTTTGGAGTCACTGTAGAGAGGGCTCACTGTTCGGAAGAGAAGTGAACAGCATGCAAGCCTAGTGGATTTCAATCCATCTAGAGCAATTGTAAGCACCAGGTTATACCAGATAGTTCAAAAGCATCCCTTCTGATTTGATGGTATGCACTAAACCATTCTTGCAGTATTCCCAGGGTCATGCATTAGTTTGTTATTGGTAAACCTTGACAAGTAAGAGAATGACAGGGACCAGAATAATTTAGTATCAGGGTTAGTTACCAACCTTCCAGCATACCAGCTGTGTCATGAAAATAAACAAGATAGTTGCACTCAACTGAAGTTATCCATGCGTTATTGAAGCATATGCATGCAAAGAATGGTGACAAGCAGGGAAGGGCATTCAGGAGAAACAAAATAGGAAATAAATGAAATAGGAAATTTTATCTCTGGGTCGTTTTCAAAACAGAACGATTTAAATTCCAACAAAATGTCATCAAAATGTTGTCCCATTTTGAAAATCAGAAACAAACCAAAGAAGTTGCCCTTCAGGCCTAGGCCAAGGCCCAAAGATAGGGTCTCACATCGGGAATAGGAAAGTCCCAAAGCAGGGGCCCTGGCCCATGCCAGACCCTGATTTTGGCACCTTGGCCAATGCCTAGGCCAAAGGCCAGGGCCTCACATAGGCATAGGCCACAGCCTGAAGTCAAAGTGTCAGCCTATGCCTGGGCCTGATGCTAGGGCCTCACACGAGACCCAGGCCCCCAAAATTTGTGAAGGCCGGTAAAATTCACAGTCCTCACTTACGTCTTCCATCAAGTATCTGAAGATAAGGCTAGGCCACTGGTCTCCAAGGTCATAAAGATTATCTGAGTGCATGAGATCAGAGATAACGTTTTGAGATTTAGATGTAGACAATGTACAGTGAGATTGTCCAGAAGATAGTCCAAGGGTTGATTAAATAATTTGCATTTTTCTTCAGCCTCAAAGGGATCTAGTGAGTGTGTTTAGTCTCCAATGAAAGAGTAGGTTGAGGTAAGTTGGAATCATTGTAGTTAGAAAAGAAATAAGATTCATACCTTCTGTGCCTTCCAGGATCCATTAAATCTGGAGATTGTTGCAGCAATTGTAATTAGAGAAGCCTTCAAGGCCCCACTGTAAGTGCTCAATCCAGTGACCTACCTCTTTCAGAGGTCCTAAGGTTACTGACAATGATGCAGTTGTGTTTCCACCTTTTCCAAGCAATTGTGGGAAACTGCTACACATTGCAACAAGTCAGCCATTTCTGTATGGATCGTGCTGGTGGTATCCATGTTCAACTGTAACATTTCCTTCAGTTGTTGTACTCCAATAGTACCAGATTCACAGACACCATAGATTTGGCCTGTGACACCTTCTTGGGAGTCAGGGGTCTTGCTTCACCTGCTTGGAGCCAGCCGCTACTGCAAAAGTGCCTTCAATTTTCCCAGGCTTGGACGCAAACATGGTAAAAGATGAAGTGGTGAAAAATTCTTTCGACAGAATCAACATTAACCAGACACTGATGTCTGAAATTTGTGAATGTTCTGTGAGAGCTAAGAATTAAGCAGCCATATTGGAGCTGCAGGAGTGAAACCCTACCACCTCAGGTTCTAATCTGGAATTCTTCTTAGTGACTAAATTAGTTTAAATCTTTATCTTTATGTTATATGTGTATATGTATGAATAAACATAAATACATATATGAGGTCCATATTCAAAAGCATTTAGCCGGTTAACTCAGAAGTTAGCCAACTAAATGACTATTTGGGCACATATCCACTTAAATTCTAGCCACCTAATAAATTAAGAGGCTAGAATACATCTGGCTAAGTCAGGGGCATTCCATGGGCGTAACTGGGAGGAGTTGAGTTAGTCAGCTATGTTGACTAGCTAACTCCAATATTCAGAGTTAGCCGGATGACTTAGCCTGCTAAGTCTGGTTGGGCAATGAGCTATTCTAAAGTTAGGAGACTATATTAGCCAGCTATATTCAGTACTGCATCTGCACTGTTGAATATGAATATACCTTCAAAGCTGGCTGGCTAAGTTTATCCAGTTAACTTTACTATCCTGAGTCTAATTATGGACCTCATATATGCTTTGTTTTTGGCCCACCGTGGGAAATATCCTATTTCCCGCAGTTTGGGCCTTTGAAATTCGGGGTGTAGACAAAATGGCTATAAGCTATAAATAAGCACCTTATGGGTGCAACTTCTTCTCTACTCTCCTGCTTTCTCTGTATCCTGGATGAGTATCCTCACCTTCTCCAAGATTTTTGCTGTATGGCCACTGACTCTCATGGACTGAGTCAATCAGAAGGGGAATAAACAAATTCTCAAATAAAAACATGAAAGGAGGGGTGGAATTACTTCTTTTCAACTGAAAATTTAAAAATAAAGAATCTTCTATAATCTCAAAAGCTAAAATTACTCCGAAAATCTCTTAAATCTCCACATATCCATGTCCGACCTAATTGAACCTAGAATTTCTCCAGGATAAAAAGGAACTGAAAAAAAAATACTGCTCTCCTTTAGAATTTCAACTCAAAAATCCACAACTCCTCCAGGGGTCTCTTTTTTATGTAGACATAGGAAACAACTATTTCAGCAGCCTCACATGGAGGTTTTGTGGCATAGATGGTTTCTTTCACGCTCTAACTCTGAATGTATAATTTTTCTACAAGGCCACAACTTTGTAAACATCTCAGTGGGGTCCTATGTAAAGCTTAATACACACTATAAAGCCTGTGAGTAAGATGGATGCCACAGTGACAGAAAACACCAAGGAGTCAAGATAATGTGTTTTTGACCTTGTTGAAGGTTCTTCATTTCTCAGCATAATTTATCCTCAGATGTCCAACTCTCTTTTACAATTTCAGTTACTTTTCCAATTAACCCTCTCAGATCTCTGCAGAGGCATTCCTATACCCTGTATATTCTTGCTTTCTTTTTCTTTTTCTTTTTAATTTTAGCCCTTTTTTGACTCTATGTTACCTCTTTCTCAGCTTGTCCAGGAGACATATTTGCTTTCACTAGTTGGGAAAAGTGGAGGAAAGTCTCCTGCAGACTTACTCAAAGGGCCACTCCTTAGGTCATGAAGAGGTCCTTATTCAGATACAGTCCAGATAGTAAAGTTAGCTGGACAAACTTAATCAGCTAACTCTGGAGGCCTATTCAATAGTGCAGCTGAACTATTAAATATAGCCGGCTATCTTAACATTAGCCAGCTAACTATAGGACAGTTCTTTGGCCTGATCAGACTTAGGGCCTGATTTTCTAAACTACTGCGGCTTACAGAATCCCAGTGCTAATGGAGGTGGGGGCGAAACAGGGGGCGGGCCTGTGAAAGTCGGCAACGATTGCACCACTGCTGTGTTATCGCTGCCTACTTTCGCACTCAATAGCGCCATCACTCCTCTTCCGATGCCGATGCCGCCTCAACTCTGCCCCTATGAAGCTATCTCACGTGAAAAGGGACTTAGTGCGCACGAACAAAAACCGTTAGTTTTTGTTCGTGCGCACTAATGGGAGTTAGTGCACACTAAGCCGAATAACGATTTTTTACAAAAATTCAGGGAAAGTGTAATCGTTTTATTGGTTTCCCAATCCATGACGATTTAGGAAATATCTTACGAATTTCCTAATCCTCAAAAATCGATTGCACATCTCTATTGTGTAACTCCTAACTCTGCCTCCGAAACACCTCTTTCCATTGTGCATTATATTATACACAAAATCAGGTTACATGTGTAATTTAATCTGCACCGAGCTATTTTATGCCATAAAATTGTGTTTCATGCTTGTAAATGGCTTTGAAAATTTACCCCTTAGAAGGTATTTTTCAAAGCTATTTCCACTTCTTTTACCAATGCAGGTAAACTGATATGTAGAAGGCTTTTATACGGATAAGTTTAGCTGCAGTGAGAGATGGCATTCTCAGGGGCAGAGTTAAGGTGGAGTTTTCACTTAGGTACATACTTTTGAATTTTCAAAGAGACATTCCTGTGGGTGTGTTTAGGAAAGTGGAGGAAAGAGCATGTGTACACTTTTGAATTTTTAAAAGTATGCACACATTTTTTTCTCAGAAAAACTACCCACACAAATTAGTTGGTAAAAATATGCATGAGTGGTATTCCTGTGATAACTTTCAAATCAAAACTCTTTCACTTTGAAAAATGGTGCAAAGTCTGCAGGAAGAAATTACCTGCATACTTTGTACTTATCCAACCAGTCTTACAATTACCCACATGCAGGTGAATTTTCACAGGAGTTACACATGTAAATGTAACATAGTGTCATAGCAATTTAAAAAGATATTTGCCCGTGTTAAGTGCATTTAATGCGGGTAAAAACTATTGACAATTCAATGGCATATATTGTAGCAATTTTCAAAAGATCACTTACAACGATAAAGAGCACTAAATATGTAAAACCCAGCTTTAAGTGTGAAAATGCTTTTGAAAATCAGGCCCTAATTAGTGTGCATGTTAAAATGTTAAGCACATGTCCACATAAAAAATGTCCATGGAGAAATCACACACTACTCGCAAGGATGCTAATTCATAAAGGGGCAGAATTTAAAACCTGCGCGCGGGTGCAGATTTGTTCGCGCAACCCAGCGCAAACAAATCTACGCCCTATTTTATAACATGCACGTGCTGCCGCGTGCATGTTATAAAATCCAGGGTCAGTGCACGCAAGGGGGTGCACAATTCTGCAACTTGCGTGCGCCAAGCCGCGCAGGCTGCCTCTGTTTCCTCCGAGGCCACTCCGAAATCGGAGTGGCCTCAGAGGGAACTTTTCTACCGCTCTCCCCTCCTTCCCCTCCCTTCCACTATCTAACCCACCCCCAGCCTAACTAGATCCCCCCAACTTTATTTCAGAAGTTACGCCTGCCCAAGGCAGGCGTAACTTGCATGCGCTGGCGCGCCATCCCCCTGCACAGGCCACTGTGCCAGAGGACTTGGGACCGCCCCGGACCACCGCCATGCCCCTGTACCTGCCTCCGGACCGCCCCCTGACCCCCAGACCTGCCCCTGGACCTGACCCCGGACCGCCACCATGCTCCCAGACCTGCCCCCTACCTGACCCTTTTTCGAAGCCCCAGGACATATGCGCATCCCGGGGCATCTGCTCGCCACCGAGCCTATGCAAGATAGGCTCGGCGTGTGCAGGGGCAGCTTTTCAGGGTTACGTGCATATGTTACGCTCGTAACCCTTTGAAAATCTGCCCCAAATATCCTAGAAAAATAGTGTGCATATGCTAAACTAAGCATGTGCAGGTTTCTTTTTATTTATTGATGTATTGATTTATTGATTGATTGATTTATGCATTTCCAAAAATAAGTACAAGACATAAATCTTGAATGAAAAATAGGTAATTAAGAGCACAAGTATACAAAAAGAAAACAAAACTATATTTACTACCATACAATCTGTCAATTTTCAATCTAAGTAGTTAATTTTAAAACAAGCGTGTGGGTGTCCATGTGCATGCAGTTCCCGATGCGTGCACATGGACATGGTAATTTTGTCACATGTGTGCGGCACCATATGCATGCTGGATTTTAATATCCATGTACGCATGTGCGAGTAGTTTGGGACTCGTGCGCGCAGAGGGGGGGATTTTAAAAACCAACACGCAGTGACACAAGTACGCCTTCCCCAGTTCCATCCCAGTCCGCTCCAATTAAGGACTGGGAGGGAACTTTCCTATCCCCCTAACTACCCTTCCTACCTTTTCCCTTTCTTCTTCTCGAACCCTAAACCCTTCCTAGCTAGTCTAATGTTTTTTGTTTTAATACTTACTGCTCGTTTGGAGCAGAAGTAACTTCCGCACACCAGCCGGCTGCCGGTGCATGCTTCCCCAGGACAAGGCCTAATGGCTGCTGTCCCGGTTGGCCCCCACCCTCCCCGCCTAGATGCCACCCCCAGCCCTCCCTTTTTTGCTGATCCTGCACTTCTGTGCGTACCGGGAGATACTCGCGTGGCCAGGCTGTTTCTAAAATGTGCTCGGTGCGTGCACGGCACGGCCACGCACATATACCCCGGATTGTATGTGCACAGGCCATCGAAAATTCGGTCTTAAGTTCTCAAATAATAGGGGATCCAGTACACAACCCAAGGAAATAATATAAAATAAAGGGAAAATAGATCAGTATTTAAGCAGCACTACTAGATAATAGAGAACTAGTTACCGAAAATTGAGGACAAGGAAGTTCCAGAGGATTCAATAATAAGCTTTATCATTCAAAAATTGGGTCAGTTGCAGGGGGTCATAAAAAACATAGGAAATATCCTGATACTTGATCAAGCATTTACAAGGAAACTTAAGAAAAAAAGTTCATCCCACTTGTTGGACCTTAGAGCGCATAAGGAGAAATTGCTTCCATTTTTTCTGTCTGTTTAGAGCCATGAGGAAATACTTTCACTTTAAACTGCAATAAAATTTCAGAGCTGTGTGATGGAAAAGTCTTAACAGCCAGTCCTTGTCAGGTTCAAGAACCAAAGTAACTATCAGGGTGGTTGGGACAGCCATTTCAGTTTCATAGGTCTCAAGCAAAGCAGATATATCCAGATTTGGACCTTCGGTGGGAACTAAAGGCACTTGAGCATCCCCATTAGTTTCTTCAGATCTCCTTTTGAAAGGTGGAAGGTAGTAGATCTTGGAGGTAGGAGGGATAGCATTCTCAGGTACATGTAGAATCTCTATTAGATATCTCCTAAACATTTTCTTTGGAGATATTAATGGAAGTTTAGGAAAATTAATGAACCTGAAATTTGTATTCCTCACTATATTTTCAAAGTTTTCCATTTTAGAGGCCAAATACAAATTCTGCTTGATAATTGCCTCCTGTGTTAGCTTAACTGCATTCATATCAGTTCATAATGAGACAATTTGCTGAGCCAAATCCAATGAGGTATTTTTCAGTACTTGGACTCATTTTTCCAGATCCACACAATTTTTAACTAAAGCGGATAGTTGTTGGGAAATAGAACTCCCTAGGTCAACAATGGCATCCTACATAGACTGAAGAGAAAAATAAGTAGGTCTCAATATAGTCAAGGATGGCTGAAATTGCAATAGGGACTTGCTCGACAATTCAACAGCAGAACCTCTGTTCCTCCCCAATCCTTCAGCTCCACCAAAAACTTTGTGCGTGTGCCCAGAGACAGTCACACAGCTAGCTGCTGCAGTGCCTTCTCAACAACTCCCCACCAAGAGCGCTGTGTCAGCTTCCTCATCCAGCGATGCTCCACATGATGCCCAAGAGGCTAGAGTTGCAGCGGCATTCCTGGGCGGGGTTCTCTACGCTGGGCTCAAAGGTAAAAGTGAGCCTGGGAGAGAAAGGAGCACATTTTCCCCTCCCACTCTCTCCAGTGGCTGACTTCCCAGTGTTGACATGCTTCGGACAATATGGGCGTCCATCGGGCCCTTAGAGAGGTACATCGAGTGGGCTGTGGGGTAAGTCCCAGACTTCAGTTTCTTCTTTCTGCAATAATACATGTAAAAAAGCAAGAAGGCAAAAGTAATTAGGCTAAACGCCTGCGTGAGATCACACTCTGCTGTCTAAAGATCGGCCATCTTGGATCCCAGGCTTCTATTCCTTATGGCTCAGGCTCCTTTTTGCAAACCTGTACAAAAGTAATTCTGACCATAGAGGCTGGTTGTCAGTGCTGAGGGCAGAAGTGTTAGAGTATGTGGACCAAGGATATCATGTGAGATAAGAAAAAAGACATATTCCAGACTACAAGCATGCATCTTAGATGTCTGCTACATGTGCCTTGGCCAGCTTGCACATTCATCCCATTGACACTAATAAGGGAAATCTGATAGCCCTGAGCTGGAAGGACACTAGCATCTGACCATTTCCCCTCTATGAGTAATCTCTAGTATAGGGAAACAGTGAGACCTTGACAGCTCTTCATGCTGTAGCCTCAAAACACCTGAAGCTGAGTTGTTAGACAGACTAACCACAGCAATGACGGAAACTGTCAATGCCATACATCAATAAATACATTTCAGGCAACTGATAATACCACCTTGGGCCTCACCCCCCCCCCCCCCCCCCAGATACTCCCTTCCGTGGCATCTATTCCAGCCATGCCACTCAGGAGTGGCCATCTCACAGGTCCAAAAAACAGGAAAGAAGGCTGAAAAGGAGTATCTGTTGTTGTATGGGAAAAATAACTGCTTTGTAATCTGAGCACCTCTTGAAATTCCCTTGGTGCCTTCTGTAAGGAACTTATGGCTTTTTCCCTATTACAAGACCTGTTTTGTAGAATGTTTTATTCCTTCTGAGACCATTCAGGACATGGGACGCATGCAGAGTAATGTTTCAACCCAATCATGGCATTTGATTAGAATTTTGGGGAATAATGTTTATTTGCAACAATTTGTCTTATATGCTGAGCAGTGTACAGCAATGTTTGAAAAACAGGTGTCACTAGTGAACCTTCGATTTGAAATTACATATTCTTGTGGACATAAATGTGAATATTTTTATGACTACTCAGGTTTTGTGTTTATTTCTCTTTTCTGTCTCCTCCTCCATGTTCTGTCTTGCTTTCTCCATCTCCTAGTGTTTTATCATGTATATTAAAACTTTTATGACTCATGCTAAAATGCATTAGCATGAATATTAGTACTGTACATAGGTCCCTTGGTACATGCTTGATTCATTAGGCTGGCTCAGCATTTAGGATCCAGTTTAACTTGATTTTGACTGGGTCGTTGAAATATTGTGTGAACCTTTATACTTTCACGAAAGAGAACATTTTGAAATTACGAAGTATCCCCAAGGAGAAAACCTTCTTTACTCTTTCTTGGTTTCCAGTTACGCAAAACATTTCACAGCTGTTGAAAAGTAGTTTTGTAATGATTTTATAATTATTCAGTATGGCATAGCCTCATTCCAAATGGAAACTGATACTGCATAGAGCTATGCCACCACAAGCATTTCAACTACATTCAGTGCTAAGGTGACTCAATGCATTTTAAAAGTCACATAAAGGCCACAGTGGTTGTTAAACCATCAGAAAAATCTGCCTTCTGGGATCATGATGATCTATAGTGTTTAAAGAAAAAGAGTGTCAAAGTGCTAAAAGTCACATAGCGGGCAAATTATAAAGCCATAAATAGCGATTTACCTGGATAAAGTGGTATGGCTGAAAATTGCTCTGCTCACAGTGTTTAGAAGTACATATGGGCTTCCATAGTGCATGTACTTTTCAGCTGCCAAACAAAGCCACATTCTTATGGGAAAACAGCATGCATACAATTGATTATCAAATATGCACTGTGCTAATTTGTTCCCACTTGGCTGCTGACACAAATAACAGGTGAAAGTACATGGACGCTTGTAACATGCACAATTTGCCCTTGTTTGATTTTGAAAAGAAGCAACGTGGACAGTTTCTCTTTGAAGTTTGTGTAAAGTACACATGTTAAAAGTACTCATAGAGTTGGCACATATTTGGAAACTGTCTCCTTAAATGTTAGACTGCATCTTGACTGCTGTAACTGATTGTTTAGTTTTTGATATTTTGTTCAGACTAGACCTCTGATTAGTTCCCATGAAAGTTAAAAGGACTACTCTAGTTTCGCCTGTTTTTCATTCTCTTTTATCCTTAATGTGGTCTTTATTCAAAGTGTTTGTTGTGCTAATTTGAAAGTTACCCAAGTTTTAAGTTAAAAAATTCATACCTTGCTGACTGGATACACTTTAGTCGGGTAAGTTACAATGCCGCTAAAATTTAACTGGATACAATGAGGCAGAGTGGAGCTGTTGTTCCAAGGGCATGACTAAAATGTATTCAGCACTAGCCAAATACAATTAGCTGGGTAAGTCTGGTTGGAAAAAACACTCTAAAGTTACTCAGGTAACACTACCTGCGAGTAATCAGCAGAACGGTCACCTATGTATGTTTTGCTGAATATCTAGGCAACATTACTTATCTCCGAAGGGACAGATACAGGATGGTGGCGGTACAGAGAAGGGCGACCAAAAAGGTGGAGGGTCTTCATCAAATGACTTATGAGGAGAGATTGAAGAATCTAAATATGTACACCCTGGAAGAAAGGAGGAGCAGGGGTGATATGATACAGACTTTCAGATACTTGAAAGGTTTTAATCATCCAAAGACAACGACAAACCTTTTCCGTTGCAATAAAATCAGCAGAACCAGGGGTCACGATTTAAAACTCCAGGGAGGAAGGCTCAGAACCAATGTCAGGAAGTATTTATTCACGGAGAAGGTGGTGGATGCCTGGAACGCCCTTCTGGAGGAAGTGGTGAAGACCAAAACTGTGAAGGATTTCAAAGAGGCGTGGATAAACACTGTGGATCCATAAAATCTAGATGTGAATGAAGTGAAGAGGCATGGGGGTGGCTTGTGGGAATGATGGCTACTACCTGGAGATTAATATCCTAATTCAATAAACATACACACAGTTAATGTGACTCTAACATTGCTCTATGCTTCAACGGCAAGAAGAAATGTGAAAAAAAAGGATTTGCATCCACAAAAAAGCAGGGGAGTAGCTTGCTTGATACGGCAGTTACTACCCCAAACCAAATAAGCCTGATACTTCACTTTCAATGATATCCAGCATAGTTCTCTGCTTCAACGGCAGGGGGATGATGAAAAGATGATTTATGTTCGGACAACAACCAACAAGAACTGAGTTGCACAGGCTGGATAAACATGCGTGGGAGTAGCTTGCTATAAAGGTGGTTACTACCTCTAAACAATTAGCTAGATACTTCACTTACATGCAGCTCCAGCACTGATACCCCTAACCAATTGGCTAAATACTTCACTTAGATGCAGCTCCAGCACTGCTAACTACATCGATGGCGGGGATGGAAGGGAAATAGATCGATGGCAGGGGTATACAATTCTGGTCGCCACATCTCAAAAAAGATATAGTTGCGATGGAGAAGGTACAGAGAAGGGCAACCAAAATGATAAAGGGGATGCAACAGCTCCCCTATGAGGAAAGTCTGAAGAGGTTAGGGCTGTTCAGCTTGGAGAAGAGACGGCTGAGGGGGGATATGATAGAGGTCTTTAAGATCATGAGAGGTCTTGAATGAGTAGATGTGACTCGGTTATTTACACTTTCGAATAATAGAAGGACTAGGGGACATTCCATGAAGTTAGCAAGTAACACATTTAAGACTAATCGGAGAAAATTATTTTTCACTCAATGCATAATAAAGCTCTGGAATTTGTTGCCAGAGGAGGTGATTAGTGCAGTTAGTGTAGTTGGGTTCAAAAAAGATTTGGATAAGTTATTGGAGGAGAAGGCCATTAATGGCTATTAATCAATTATACTTAGGGAATAGCCACTGCTATTACTGGCATCAATAGCATGGGTTCTTCTTAGTGTTTGGGTAATTGCTAGGTTCTTATGGCCTGGTTTTGGCCTCTGTTGGACACAGGATGCTGGGTTTGATGGACCCTTGGTCTGACCCAGCATGGCAATTTCTTATGTTCTTATGTTCTTATGTGGAAGGGAAATAGATCGATGGCGGGGGTGGAAGGGAAATAGAACAAAAAAGTAACTTACAAGGGACAAGAGTAACAGATAAGTATGGGGAAAAAAAAAAGTGAAAGCTTGCTGGGCAGACTGGATGAACCGTTTGGTCTTCTTCCGCTGTCATTTCTATGTTTCTATGTATGTTTCTATATTACTTGGGTTATCTTACCAGAGTAACTTTTCCTATCCCAGGCTTACTTCATGTGGACCACAATAGGGGGCTGATGCAATACAGTGCACTCAGCCGAGCATACTGTATAACCCACAGTCAGATGTGGGATAAATAGGCACTAATCCACCCTCTAATGCAATAGGGGGATTAGCGCCTATTTAACGCGTGTCTGAAGTGGAGTGAATGAGAGAGCGCTCATTACATGCAAATGCATGTGAATGAGCCTATTATTCATTCACTCTGAATGCAAAAAGATAAATGTGTGTCTCAGATGCACATTTATTGGTCAGATATTAACGCCTGCCTGGAGCAGACGCTAATAGCTGAGCGCATTGAAAAGAAGTACAGAAAAGCAGAAAAAAAACTGCTTTTTTAAAGTTAAAAAAATAAAATAACTCGGCAGCCATTTTCATTACTGGCAGACGGCCAGTTATGAAAACCGATGGCGAGTTTACCGGCGTCAGTCTTCATAACCAGCAGCCGCAGCGGGTCGCATTAGGAAGGAGGCGCTAAGGTCGCGCAAGCGACCCTAGCGCCTGCTTCCTAGCGCGACTCCCTAGTTTGAATATTGCACGGCGCCCCCCCCTTGCGGGCACCATGTGTGCATTAAAAAAGCTTTCAGCGCACATAATTGCATTGGCCCCTATGTCTTTTGTTTTGTGTTAACTTGCTTTCTCCTAGTCACCAGTTCTTCAGGAAAAAGTGTTTTGCCTGTCAGGGATCTGCACACAGGCAGGCCCAGATTTAGGTGTAGGCAATGTAGGCAACTGTCTCTGGCACCAAATTTTTATAGGCACCAGACAGTCATCCCCACTGCCATTTCTAAATCCAAGCCTGCTGCCATGGCACCACTTCTTTTCTCTAGCGGTACTGGCATCAGGTCAGCAGCATCAACTGAAGGTTAAGATTATTCAGCTTGGGGCCTCCTGCAGCCCTCGTGCGCTGATGAACCCTGCAGCACATCACTCCTTACTTGAGTTTCCATGGTAACAGGAAGTCTGTGCAGGAGGACGGGACAGGGTGCGGCAGTTCCTATCAGCATGCGAGGGCTGCAGGAGGTCCCACGCTGAATTTTCTTAATCTTTAGTTTCTCCTACTGCAGACCTGGAGCAGGAGACAAGTAGTGTGTGACTTTACTGTCTCTAAATAACCTCCCAAGTCTCTATGTGACCACCTATCTTTTTTTAACATGCCGTATAGTTGTATTTCATCTGCAAAAGCATGAAACTGGAGCCTGACATATCTTATCACATCTCTCAGTTTTCTTAAATAGAGATTGAAAAAGACTAGAGATAATGGGGCGGATTTTAAAAGCCCTGCTCGCGTAAATCCGCCCGGATTTACGCGAGCAGGGCCTTGCGCGCCGGCACGCCTATTTTCCATAGGCCTGCCGGCGCGCGCAGAGCCCCGGGACTCGCGTAAGTCCCGGGGTTTTTCGAGGGGGGCATGTCGGGGGCGTGTCAGGGGCGGGGGCGATCGGCGCGGCGTTTTGGGGGCGGGATGCGGCGTTTCGGGGGCGGGCCCGGGGGCGTGGTTTCATGCCGGGGCGGTCCGGGGGCGTGGCCGTGCCCTCCGGAACCGCCCCCGGATCGCGTCTCCGCACGCCAGCAGCCCGCTGGCGCGCGTGGATTTACGTCTCCCTCCGGGAGGCGTAAATCCAGGGATAAAGGTAGGGGGGATAAAGGTAGGGGGGGATAAAGGTAGGGGGGGATAAAGGTAGGGGGGGGTTTAGATAGGGCCGGGGGGTGGGTTAGGTAGAGGAAGGGAGGGGAAGTGAGGGGAGGGCGAAAGGGAGTTCCCTCCGAGGCCGCTCTGATTTTGGAGCGACCTCGGAGGGAACGGAGACAGGCTACGCGGCTCGGCGCGCACCGGCTGCCCAAAATCGGCAGCCTTGCACGCGCCGATCTAGGATTTTAGCCGATACGCGTGGCTACGCGCGTATCTGCTAAAATCCAGCGTACTTTTGTTGGCGCCTGGTGCGCCAACAAAAGTACGCGAAGGCGCACTTTTTTAAAATCTACCCCAATATGAATTCCTGGGGTCCCCATATGACAATAAGCAAGGTAAAGAGGTGCAGTCTCAAAAACAATTTCCTGGGACTTACCTGCTATAAACGACATAAACCAGGAGAGGATAAACCTCCATCATCAAAAAATACTAGGCAGTTCACTAGGATGCCATGATCGATATTGTCAAAATCAAACAATAAATCTAAAAAGATTATCTTGGTCTCTTGACCCTTAAATGAAGCAATATTGCAAATTCTGAGGTCGTTATTCAAAGGAAATGTGTGTGTAATGTTTTGAATTACTCCCAAAAATGGGATTTGAATATTTCATCGCGCTGTCCAGCAGAGTCTATCAAGATAAGGCAAGAGAACATAGTAGAAATTCCATTTTTGTAAGATTTTCCTCACTCCAAATGACGTCAAATCTTCACCAAGGTGTACTGTGTTGTTTGCACATCTTAGTCTGCATGTAAAACTGGCCCCTAAACCCTAAACCACCACCAACACCTCACCCCAAGCTATTAGCTGGCCCTCCTATAAGCATATAAATACTTGACCACAAGGCAGGCCTTATAGATAAGTTCTCTCTCTCTCTCTCTCCTCCCCCACAAAATAAGAAATATTGTGGGGTACAAAAAGTTTACTGGACCATACAATACTACCTTTGCAAAACACTATGTTATAGCATTTTCATGAATCTAGGGGTAAGTTATCTGTAAACATTTCTCTCTGTATAGGCAGACTTACCCTTATCTGAGTATCTTCTGCTGAATATCTGGATAAAGTTATCCTGGTAATCTTGCACAGATACATTTTTCCACTCACTAGCTCACTGAGTATTGACCATTTTGAAATAAATTCAAACTTTAGAAAGCAAGCAAAGCAGAGTGGTTTCTCAAATGCCAAACAAAGTTTTCTTTTCTCTGTTTGCAAAGTTAAGAAGAAGGGTATTACATTTGGAGGTGAAGAATTGGACATATAAACACACAGGCGCATGAGAGTAATACATTTTAGATTTATATTCTGAGGGGGGGTTTTCACATTTCAGATGTCTGCATGTTTGTGTGTATGTGTGAGTTTCTGTCTATGCATGGCTGTGTGAGCTGGTATATGTATGGGAGCATGGGATTTGTATATGGGGTGCACATCTGTGGGTGGTGTATTGTGGAAGTATATGGGGTTATGTGTGAGGGTATGTAGGTTTGTATATGCGTGGTAGGTGAGGAGTGGGAGGATTTAGTGGAATATGAGTATTGGGAATGTATAAAAGGGAGTGTGGGTGGGTGTCTTTGTGTATCTGTATGAGGGGTGCTAATAGGATATATAAATGTGTGTTGGGGTTCATGTGTGTGTGTGTGTGTGGGGGGGGGGGGGGAAATGGTGCATTTGTGTGTGTGGATTTTTGTGTAAGGGGTATGGCATTTTATGGAAGATGGCATATGTATGTTACAGATGGTGTGTGCCTCCCAAAACAACTCAGTGGGGACATAACCAAAGTTTCTGGTTTTGCATTTTTGCAAGATAATTCAATTTTCTTTCTGCAAGCCAAATTTTGTGACTTTCTATCCCTTCTTTAGAGAGTTATTTCTACCATACACAGATGGAAGAATTGACAGACATAGAGTCCATTTACATAATTCTTTCCAACATTACATGTATTGTAAAGAGGAAGAAGCAGGATGTGGTGGTCTTGTTTGTCTTGGAAAAGTCATGAAAACCCCCTTTATATGAACATTTAGATCAGTATCTTCTTGGAATCATATAATACATTCTTACATTTTTTTCATTATACAGTAAATGACCCTCCTTGATCCTTTTCTTTAAATATCTTCTATGTAAAATAATAGTGTTATATATAATAGATTATCAATTAATCTTTAAATGACAAATAAAAAACATTTATGCAATAATAATTCATAATTCTCAATGTAAAGAAAGTAGGCAAAATACATTTCATATTTCTCTAGAGCTTAATATAATTTCATAGTCACCCTTCCCTTTCCTTATGTTTAATCTTCTGTGCCCCCACCTCCATCACCACCACCTTTGCCCAGACTATGAATGAATTACTCCTATGTTTAGGGTTTAGGTTACCACATGAGAAGATATATTTACCCATGTGATTTACCTTCAGCTTTGCTAGCTAAGTGGGGTGGAGATGGTGCCACTTACCCCGGTACCGCATC
Organism: Rhinatrema bivittatum; assembly: GCF_901001135.1. Classification (NCBI taxonomy): domain Eukaryota; kingdom Metazoa; phylum Chordata; class Amphibia; order Gymnophiona; family Rhinatrematidae; genus Rhinatrema; species Rhinatrema bivittatum. The sequence continues at coordinate 523,094,456 of NC_042616.1, forward strand.
CAGTTCCCTTCTCAATAACCTCTCAGTCTTGGCACAATAGATAGGTACAATCATTACACCAGAATAAGACAATAAATAAACCTTTACTACTATTGTGTAAGTAGGCAGTAAATCCTACCAGAACAGTGAAAGGTAAAAATAACATTAGAGAACATATGTTACAAACACATTCTGTAAATATTTGGGCCCGTGCCCCCGTGGCCGGAGCCCACCCCTAACCGTGCACTGCGCGCAGCAGTCAGATCGTGGTATGACTGGTGGGACTTTGCTGTCGCAGCGGCCAAGACCACGATGCGCTCTCCCTCCCCTTATAGGCCCCTGCCCAGCTCCGATTCAACAATGGCGCAGTCGGGCAGGGGGAGGGCAAGGAGTAGTCATCGCTGATTGATGATGTCACAGACCCTTTAAAGGGCTGCAACCAAGGCAGACATGGCCTCTTTTCTTCCTGACCAGCTTCTTGCTCCTGGGCTGACCAGACAGATTAGGCAGCAACTCGGACACCCAGCGGACTGCAGCCACGAGCAGACAAAGCCCGCAGCTACTGCAAGTCCCATTCTAGCTTTCCAAGAGAGAGGGGAGCCCAACGAGCACACGATCGGACTGCAGCCATGTGTAGGGGGAGAGAGCAGAGTGTGAGTGCCAGGTATCAGGCAGTGAGGTAGAGGGCCCAGAGCTGAAGTCTGGGAGTTTTAATCCTGCCCAGGGAAATAGTGTAGGAGTGCAAATTAAAATAAAAAAAAGTAAATAAATAAACAATTTTAAAAAATATATATATATATAGATATAATATTAGCATACCAACTCAGTACCATGCCCACCTCCCTCCTCCACATGAGCGGTCATTTCTACTCGAGCAGCATGACTGAGCCAGTGCAGGGCCTCAACTTATATTTGGTAGGGATGTGCAGAGGGACACCATACATTGCATTTGTGATTCGGATTCGTCGGGGAGCAGATACGTTGCATTCGGCCTTATGGTGCCCCGATGCGTTAATACGGCGATTTCTATTCGTGTCCCAGCTAAAATTCAAATTAACTACAACCCCCCACCCACATGACCCCCCAAGACTTACCAAAACTCCCTGGTGGTTCAGCGGGGAGTCCGGGAACCATCCCCTGCACTCTCATACCCTCGGTGCCGGTTTCATCATGGCGCCGATAGCCTTTGTCACAGGGGCTACCGGTGCCATTGCTCAGACCCTGTCACATGGTCATCGGCACCATCTTGTGCTCCTACCATGTGACAGGGGCTGACCAATGGCACCAGTAGCCCCTGTGACATAGTATGGGCAAAGGCTATCGGCTCCATTTTGAGTACTGGCATCGGACGGCCGGAGTGCAGGAGGTCACTCCGGGACCCCCGTTGGAGCCCCAGGGACTTTTGGCCAGCTTAGGGGGCCTCCTGACCCCCACAAGACTTACCAAAAGTCCAGCGGGGGTCCGGGAACGACCTCCTGCACGCCAGCCGTCCGATGCCAGTACTCAAAATGGTGCCGATTGCCTTTGCCCTCACTATGTCACAGGTACCGACGGTCGGCCCCTGTGACATAGTGAGGGCAAAGGCGATCGGTACTGGCAGCCGACCCTTTCTCTTGGCAAGTCTTGTGGGGGTCAGGAGGCCCCCCCAAGCTGGTCAAAAGTCCTTGGGGGTCCAACAGGGGTGCCGGAGCAACCTCCTGCACTCCGGCCATCCGATGCCAGTACTCAAAATGGCACCGATAGCCTTTGCCCATACTATGTCACAGGGGCTACCGGTGCCATTGGTCAGCCCCTGTCACATGGTAGGAGCACAAGATGGTGCTGATGGCCATGTGACAGGGGCTGACCAATGGCACCGGTAGCCCCTGTGACAAAGGCTATCGGTGCCATGATGAAACCAGTACCGAGGGTGTGAGTGCAGGGGATGGTTCCTGGACCCCCCGCTGGACCACCAGGGAGTTTTGGTAAGTCTTGGGGGGGTTCAGGAGGGTGGGGGGTTTGTTTAAATTTTTATTTAGGTGGCCGTATAATTCGGCGAAGATTTGTGTATTCGTGGGGAATCGCAATACGTTTCGCTTCCCCACGAATACTACGAAAAGTGCAATATACATTGCGGATCGCCAATATGGCGAAAACGAATGCACACCCCTATCAATTGTGCTATTAATCTGGTTCCCGAAGCCACCCCACCTCGGGGGAGGGTCTACCCACTCTCTATTCTGGAAACTCGTGCCATGTTTGAGTAGCTTCAGGATAACCTTCAGAAGGGGTTTATCCGACGGTTGATGTCCCCAGCCGGGGCCGGCTTCTTCGTCAGCAAGAAAGACAGGACCCTGCACCTTTGCATCGACATTCGTGGTCTAAATGCTATTACCATCAAGGACCAGTACCCATTGCCATTGAAAGCCGAGCTCTTTGACCATCTGCAAGGAGCGAGGGTCTTCTCGAAATTGGACATTAGAGGGGCCTAAAACCTGATCCAATTACGAGAGGGCGATGAATGGAAGACGGTCTTTAATACCCGGGATGGCCATTATGAGTGCCTCGTCATGCCGTTCGGACTTACCAACGCTCCTGCCATCTTCCAACACCTTATAAATGAACTATTCCGAGATCTGCTCTATGAATTTGAAGTGGTTTACTTAGACGACATCCTGATATTTTCCCTTGACCTACAGATGTATCAACAGCATGTTGTTCAAGTTCTGCAACATCTGAGAGAAAACCAACTTTATGCCAAATTAGAGAAGTGTATTTTTTAAAGAGTCCCTACCCTTCCTGGGGTACATTGTCTCAAATCAGGACTTCCAGATGGACCCCACCAAGCTGAGATGTATCCAAGAGTGGCCCCAACCTAGTAGATTGCGAGCTCTCCAGCGCTTCCTCGGTTTCGCTAACTACTATTGTAGTTTTATTCAGAACTTCTCTAAACTGACCACGCCTCTTACGGCCCTAATTCATAAGGGGGCAAATATCAAGTCCTGGCCTTCTGAGGCTGAAGAAGCCTTCCGGGCTCTCAAGAGGTCCTTCTTGCAGAGGTCTTGTCTCTGGCATCCAGACCCCAAATGTCCATTTATGGTGGAGGTGGACGCCTCCGCTGAGGCAATAGGAGCTGTCCTTAGCCAGAACAATGCCTTGGGAACCTCTCATCCTTGCTCCTTCTTCTCAAAGAAGATCACTCTGGCAGAGCACAATTATTCCATCGGCGACAAGGAGCTCCTAGCCATTAAGCTCGCATTTGAGGAGTGGTGACAATGGCGAAGGGGGCGCAACACTGTATTTCGATCTACACAGACCATAAGAACTTGGTGTATCTCCAACAAGCCCAGAGACTGAACCCGCGCAAAGCTCGCTGGGTGCTCTTCTTCACATGTTTTAACTTTGAACTCCGCTACTGACTAGAGATGTGATTTGGCCGAACCTTTTGGTTCGGCCTTCGTTATCAGCCCGCCACTGGAAAAAATGTTTTCCCATGGTTCAGGCCAATTGTATTTTGGCTGCCCCCCTGAAATGAAGCTCAAAACCCACCCCAACCCTTCAAATTGAATTACAATGGGGGGGGGGGGGTAGTAAATAAAATCCCCAAACCCACCCCAACCTTTCAAATTTAATTAATTGCAACCCCCACCCTCCCGACTCCTCCAAAACTTGCTGAAATTCCCTGTTGGTCTAGCAGGGGTCCCGGGAGTGATCTCCAGCTCTTGGGCTGTCGGCTGCCAGTAATCAAAATGGCGCCGATGGCCCTTTGCCCTTACTGTGTGACGGGGCTATCGGTGCCATTGGCCGGCCTCTGTCACATGGTAGGAGCAATGGACGACTGGCGCCATCTTAAAAAATTAGTGGCAGCCGATGGCCTGAGAAGGGGAGATTGCTCCTGGGACCCCCCCTGGAAGACCAGGGAATTTCAGCAAGTTTTTGGGGGGGTCTGGATGGTGGTGGGAGGGTTGCAATTAATTGCATTTGAAGGGTTGGAGTGGGTTTAGATTTTTTTTTTTTAATGTGCCCTTTCTCCCCCCCAAAAATGATAAGAAAACCACACAAAATTTCATGGGTTTCTTTATAGTTTCGTCACCCCCCTGAAATGCGACGAAATAGGAAATATCATCTCTATTTCCTATTTGGTCGTAAACGAATGCACATCCCTACTACCGACCAGCTGGTGAAAACATTAAAGCAGACACCTTATCCCCTTCTTTCTCTGCTGAGGACACGGAAGAGTCTATCCAACACATCATAGACCCGGCTTGTATCGTCCTCTCTGCCACGCCAGCAGTCCCGCCTGGTAAAACTGTGGTCCCGAAGAGGCTTCGTAGCAAATTCCTATCCTGGGCATACGACTCCCAGCTATCCGGACATCCAGGACCGATCTCGGACCCAAACCCTTCTCCAGCAGTATTACTGGTGGCCCGAGATGCGCAGGTATATTTGGGCATATGTCGACTCGTGCCCAGTCTGTACTCAGAACAAGAACCCAACAGAAAAAACTTGGGGGCTATTATAACCTCTTCTGATACCCACAAAGCCATTGACACACATCTCCACAGACTTCATCGTGGACCTCCCTCCCTCTGTGGGTAACACAGTTATATGGGTAGTAGTAGACCAATTTTCAAAAATGGCCCACTTTACGCCTTCCCTTGTGCTCCCTGTCTGGCGTAACTGTTCATGCTTCATATCTTCCGCCTCCACGTTATACCACAACACATCGCATCCAATTGCGGTCCTTAATTCACGGCCAGATACTGGCTCAACCTCTTCAAAAAGTTTCACATTTCCTTGGATTTTACCACTTCTTTTCACCCCCAAGCCAACGGCCAGGTGGAATGAATTAATCGTACTTTAAAACAATTTCTATGATTGTATGTAAACACCCGCCAGGACGACTGGACAGCTCTTCTTCCATTGGCTGAGTTCTTCCATAACTTGCATCCCTGTACCTCCCCTGGGGCCTCCCCCTTTAAAATTGTTTTTGGACAACAACCCAGGCCATTCTTACCTCTGCCACTGCCCGTCCCCTCGCCTGTAACCCAATCAACAGCTATAAAACTAGAGAGGCTCTGGGTCCACACACAGTAGATGCTTCTAAAGGCGGCTCACATGGCAAAAACATTTGTTGATCAGCATACAAGACCGGCTCCCTGATTCCATCCTGGAGAAAAGGAGCGGCTTAGTACCAGGCACATCGATCTAAGGATCCCATCGATGTGACTGGCCCCTCGCTACATTGGTCCCTTCCCTAGTGATTCGGCAACTAGGCCCCGTGAGCTATCAGCTTCGTCTGCCAGCCACCCTAAAGATCCATAATTCCTTCCACGTGTCTCTTTTGAAACCTCTAGTCCTCACCTGGCCTACTCAGAAGGTCCCTGAAGTTCCACAGCCCAGGGCGGAGGAGGAAACCATATACCAAGTCAGTGAGATCCTCAATGTCTGGAGGCAAGGCCGCAAGTGGGAGTACCTCCTAGCCTGGGAGGGATTTGGGCCTGAAGAGAACTCTCAGGAACCTGCTACTAACATCCTAGACAAGGATCTTATCAAGAGATTCCAAACCGATCACCCAGGAAAACCCAAGTCTTCTATGGGGGAGGCCTAAAGGAGGGGGTACTGTTACGGCTGCCAGCTGCAGTGCCCCACGACCGGTGCCTGCCACTTACCGGCGTGGGCTTGCCGCTTCGGGTTCGCTGGCGTGGGCTTGCTGTCCCCGGCGTTGCTCCACTCAGCCGTTCCAGCCGCCACAGGGCTAGGCCGCATCTCTGGCCTGCCTGCCCTTCCCGTGCTGGCTCCTCTCTCACAGGGCCTCCCTACAGCCACACGCGCAGCCCATCTCTACATATAAAGGGACCACGACAGGATATTGTCACGGTCCCTCCCTCAGGCATCTCCTGACTTTGCTCCATTTAAGGCAAGGTCTGCCCCTCAGACCTTGCCTTGGTTTCTTGGATCATGATCCATGTTTCCTGTTCCTCCTCGGAGAAACATTCCTGGATTCCATGTATTCCTTGACTCTTCTGGCTTCTGATCCTTCGCCTGAACCAACTCCGAGTATAGCCACCTGCACTGACCTTTCGCCTGGATCTCGACTTCGAAGATTGCCGTCTGGTCCAACCCAATGCCTGGGAGTCCTCCCTCGGGTCCTGACCCTCGTTGGGACTTCCGCTGTCGGGCCCAGGTCCTCTTCGGCCCTTGCTCTTTGCTTCAGACTGCTGCTCACTTCTGGTCCCAGATTGGGGAATTCCTTCGAGCTCTTCATCCGCATTCAGATACCCCACATAACTCCAGCCAGCCCCGGCACCCATGGGCTCAACCCAAGGGCAATGTGGGCTGTTAGTTGTGAAGCTCCTGCGTGGTCTCTGCTCCATCCCAGCCTCACCTTCCGACGGTGGGGACCTGTGGGGGTTCCTCCACAGTTGGTACCAACTCCACCTCGGACAAAGGATCCACCTTTCAGAAACACAACAAAATCATTGATCTTGTCTAGAAAAGGCTTGGCACAGTAAATTCTGCTGGCAACGAGAATTACAATTACCTCATAATGGAAATATCTATTCCTTCCCAGACTTCCAGAATGATATTCATACAAATTGCATATATTATTCATGAAATGCTTAGCATTCTAGAAGAAGGATGGAACTTGCCTCTTTTATGCTATGCAACCACCCTTCCCAGATTATGCAAACAACTATGTCATAGCTAATAAACTTGTATCTTTAAACAACTGGATGCAAACCGTAGTAATACAATCACATTTCTTATAAAAAATACTACATTATTTCAAATGCCAATGATGTGTCATATATTTACAACAACCCTCATTCGGGAGCTTAATGTATACACTAAATTATGTTACATTATATTCACTAAAGAGTGATATGGGATTTGTAACCCATTATAAAGTGATTGCTCACCACCGGATCTATATAATCATCGGGTTTGTTGTTATAAATCCACTTGGAAATGCATGTACCCAATAAATTCAATTTTTTGCTATAATATTTTCTTATTTTCTTCTTAATATTTTCTTTACTTATGCACTTGCTCCTTAGATAATATTCACTATGGGGTAGATTTTAAAAAGCATTTACTCGAGCAAAACTGGTTTTTGCTCGAGTAAATACACTTTACTCAAGTAAGTGGGCTTTTCAAAATTGCTACAATATATGCCATTGAATTGTCCATAGGATTTACTCAAGTAAGTGCACTTTACTCGCGTAAATAGCTTTTGAAAATTGCTACGATAGTATGTCACATTTACATGCGTAACTCCTTTGAAAATGACCCCCAGTATATACACAGTCATTCGCATCTATTGTATGCTTAACCATATTCTGAAGTATATCCACAGAAATAGAAAGTACTTATCATAGTATGAAATAGCAGCGGCAACAAACTTCTGTGCCCTGCTTTGAAGACCCGACATTTTACTGCAGATTAAACTGCTTGCAACGCCCGACACAGCGCGTGTTTCATGAAAAAGACTTTGTCAGGGGCGCGGGCTTCAACATTAGTTTTATTTCCCGGACAGATCTCCTCTCAGCATTCCCGGACAGAACTCCTGTCAGCGTTCCCGCATAATTACTAAATGTAACACAATAATTTAGTGTATACATTAAGCTCCCGAATGAGGGTTATTGTAAATATATGACACTTCATTGGCATTTGAAATAACGTAGTATTTTTTATAAGAATAGCTAATAAACCAGCATCTGTGGCCTTATTTAATCCTACTTGGCTCAGCTATTTGATTCAACCTCTTTCCTGCATCCTTGTATAGGTTTTGACATCTGTTCTTCTCTCCTGTTATTCTTCTTGATCAAACTACCGGTACTGGTTTTTTTTTTATTGTTTGTTTATCAGCTCTGCACTGCAGAGAGATGCTATAGCTTTTGCATCTGCTAGAGCTTTTCTATCTACACCTAAATTTATATTTATGTTTGATATTGATAAACTGTAAGTAATGCTTGTAGTAGACCCTTTCAGTTTGTCCTGTTTTACTTTCAATAAAAATAAAAATTGAAAGAAAATAAAGAGTTCAGGCCTAGATGACTTTACAATTTTTAACAAAGTTTTACATGAATATTCAATTTTCTCATTAATATGCAAGTTTAATCACATTTCTGTTACTTGTTTTACAGCTGAGATTACAGAATCATGGTAGGTTGTCAGTTGTCATATGATCAGGAAATTGCTCTCATGCAATAACATGAAGAAACACATCTATCTGCTGGATAGATGGTTATCATGCCTTCTTTTTACTCTCATTCTTGGCACGTGTGACCCTACTACACAAGTACTTTTTACAAATTATATGTTTGAACACTTCACTTTTCAATGTAAAGTATTTTTAAACACTGGTAATTTATTTCCTCTATTTAAGAACATGTTTTAACATCTGTTTAATTGCTTTAATTATCTATTTATGAATAATTATTTTGAACTGTGAATCTCTGTTCAATTACTTTAATTGTCTGATTATGAATCACTACTTACAACTGTGATTTATATACAGTATATTTCATTGTGCATATATGCAAGTGCTACATTTTCAGCTTATGCTTTTGGTATCCTATTTAATTAAATTATAAGACAGTGTCCCTTAGTTCTGGTCAATTTTTACTTAATTATAAACATTATGTAGATTATTGACATATTTTATTGATCTTTTCCCAGCTACGCTCACTTTTCACCTGTAGAGAAAACAGTGACTGCTTGAAAGCAATGTTTCAAACTATTTTCAGTTACAAAAATGTGGTCTCAGATTGAGTTGGATAGATTTACTCTCTAGCAGTAATTCACTATTGAGTATCAGTCACTTGTTTGAGTGAAGTTCTGTTGAGAGTGGTGAACTTCTTTGCTCGTTTTTCCACATCCACATTTAATAGAGGTAGGCATTCATTTTAAACAAATGGGTAAAATACAATGAATGAGTACATTTTGTTTCACTCATGGACCATTTTTAAAGATGGCGCCAGCCATCCAGTGCTCCTACCATGTGACAGGGGCCGGCCAATGGCACGGATACCCTGTCACATGGTAAGGGCAAAGGGCCATCGGCGCTATTTTTATTAGGGCAGCCGATGGCCTGAGAGTGGGAGAACGCTCCCCGCGCCCCCACTGGAGCACCAGTTAATTTTAAAACGGTTTTGAAGGGTTTGGGAAGCAAAGGGGTCATTTTTAAAGGGTCGGGTGGGTTTTTTGTTTATCGGCTCTGGCGCAGCCGATAAACAAAAAAACAATCGTGCCGGACTATAAAAATTGTAAGATTTGAATCGGAACCGGAACCGAACCAATTCCGGTTCTGATTCACATCTCTATTATCCACTATGACGCCTAGATCTCTTTCTTGGGTTGTACCACCTAATATGGAACCTAACATTGTGTAACTATAGTATGGGTTATTTTTCCCTATATGCATCACCTTGCACTTATGCACATTAAATTTCATCTGCCATTTTGATGCCCAATTTTCCAGGTGTAGGTTTCCCAGCACGGCAGAGCTGTAGATGAGACAGGTTGAGAATTAGATTATTCACTAGATGGTAGCTGTAAGTTTGATGATTCCACCAGGCAGAAGTAGATCGTATAGGCACCGATACAGGGAGATCAGGCCCTCAAGAAGCGAGTAACTGATCCCAGTAAGGCACCTGAAATAAAGCAAAGGGCCCCCGAGGAGCGGGTACCCAGGTTAGAGAATACCCCGAAGTTCAGAGTGGCTTCCAGTGGCAGCACGAAAGCGGCAGAGTAGCTTAGACCAGACAAGTCCAATCCTTGCTAACTCGACGAGCTAGCGAACAAGCATAGGCTAAATACCCGGATGACATGACGTCACTCGAGGGGGACGCCCCCAAGGTTCCCGCCATGACGTGGATAAAGATGTGGGTGGCATGCACGCGCGCACCCTAGGAGGCCCTCAGGAGAAACATGGCGTGAGGCTTTGCCATAGCCGTTCCGGGGACGCTGGAGAATGCGGCATGCAGATGTGGCAGTAGCCATCTTCCCAAGGTTAGCAGGGAGAGCAGAGAAAAGGTAAGGCACAAGGGATGAAGCTGTCTGAGACCGATGGATGCACACCAAGACAGTTTTGGTATTTTAGGGTTCTTCCTCCTCTGCTCCAGCTGTCTTCAAACTTCTTTCCAAATACACTTTCCCTACAGTATTTGCCAATTCTTTGACTTGTCCTAGCCATCCATTGTTTTGCTTACTTGCTGCACTACATTTTCAGTGTTTTATGCCACTCATAGTACAACTTTTCACCTTCTGGAGCCTTGGATTTTTTATGCCATTCTTCATCCCACCTCAATTCTCGAGGTATACCTTGGGGAGATTTCAGCTACTCTTAATTCATAACTATGCTCCTACAGTTTCTATTTTAAATTGCCAGCACCATTACTGCTGCCATCTTCCCAAGCCAGTGTTATGATTTGTGGGTATGTGGGCCCTTGGCCCAAGATGCAAGTTGATACTATGTGTGGGAAGGACCCCCACAGGTTTGCACCTTCGGGAGGTGAGGTCAGAGACAGTAGAGAGCTCTGGGTAAGACAATGGAGAGGTCCTGCACTGCCATGAGAGGACCCCCATAAAGAGGAAACTGGAGGCAATACCTGGGCAGGGACCCCAAGGGGAAGAGTGCCAGACAGCCTGCAGAGCGGGGAGTGTGAGACTTGGCCAATCAGGCAATCCAGAGGGCAACCCCGAGGGGAGGAGCAGCACAGCGTAGGATAATGATCTAATGCCATAGGCCAACCCCCAGGACAGGGAAGCCTGAGATGAACCTCTGGTGATGATGTAGCACCACCCCGAGGAGTGGGGAAAGGTTGGTAGTCTCGATATAGTAGGTTGGCACGACCCCGAGGAGCAGGGAAGCGTGCAAGTCCCAAGAAGCCGGAGAGCGCTATCCCAAGGAGAGGGAAGCTCCGGCAGTCACTGTAGAAAGTGAGTGTGGTCCCGAGGAGTGGGAGATGCAGGCAGTCTTGTTCAGATAGTAAGCACAACCCTGAGGAGCGGGGAAGTTCTTCTGTAGAACTCACAGGAAGCTGAGATGTCCCAGAGGTAGTCCTGAAGAACGAGAGGCCTTGTAGGTTAGAACCCAAGAGACGCAGAGCCAGCCCGAGGAGTGGGGTAGGCGAGGAGAGCGAGTCCCCAGTGTGTGCACTGGCCCCCGAGGAGCGGGTAACAGACAGGGTCCAGGTCCAAGGCATGAAGCGAGTCTCAGCAACAAGTAGGCAGTAGTCGAAGATGTACAGAACTTGTTGCCAAGTTGGCTAGCTGAGGACGAAGGTGGAGTTTAAATATCCCGGTCTGATGGTGTCATCAACCGGAGACGCCCCCGAGGTTCGCGCTGATGAGGCTTCATAGGAGGGCCCGGTGGCGTGTGCGCGCTTGCTTAGGAAGGCCATATGGTGAAACACGACAGAGAAGGCTGGCCAGAGCCATGAGCAGCCCCGGGGAGGGCAGGAGAACAGTGTAAGAAGTAAGTACACTTGGTCACAGCCATCTGCGACCGATGGGCATAACAGCCAGTTGGAACCTTAGGGTGCATCCTCCTTTGTGCTGGCTGTCTTTAAGCTTCTTTCCAAATCCCTTTCCTCTATGCCGCTTCTTGACTCTTGGTCTTACCCTAGTTATCGGATGTTTTATACAGGCCTTACCTATCCAGTTAACTTTAACAGTTCCATGCCTCTTGGACATTTTCTTCAAACTCCTTTCCCTTACAGTTCTTGCAGTTATTACAGTTCATCCAATATATTTAGCCTTCAATGGATTACACCACAGCAAACTTCAAGGGCTGTAGAAGTACATAAGCTAGAACTAGGACCACACTCTTCCATTATTATTGCTTTTAAGCTAATGGAGACAGTATTTGCAACAATTAAGTCAAAAGAATCATGCTCTGGATTCACTAAATCATAGGATATTATACAATTAGTGGCTAAAGAGAATTGGTGCCTCCATTCAGTAGCATCTTAGCCTCCAGTGAAGACCACCCCAAAGTCCAAACAGCCAGCTCCTTCACTCAATGATGCCATATAGTGTGTTCATATCACTCTCAGTAGCTGCTTTGCAACTCTCATGATGCTTTGGGGTATTCCTGCCACTTTTTCACTTGCTTTGACTGAATATCACGGCCTTGGGAGGAGGAGATTAAATGTAACTTTGTTGTTTGTTGGTTATACTGAAGTGTTTTGTCCACAGAAAAAAATGTGAAGAATGGCAAAATATAAAATTTTCTCCTCCCAGCCTACCTCTTTTCTGGTTCTTCATTTTGTTCTATTCCTTCACAATCCCAACCCAGTTCCCCACCCTGTTTGTTTTACTGGTGTACTGTGTCCTTTAGAAAATGTGTGGAAAAACTAACAAACAAATGCAAGTTTCTTCTCCCACTCTACCAATGGTTCTTTGTTTTGTTCTACCCCTCTGCAATCATTGCTTATTCCTATTACCCTGATTGTTTGTTGGCTTTACTGAGATGTATTGTCTCCAGAATATAATATGAAAAAAATAAAAAAATACAAGTTTCTTCTCTTATCCCACCACTTTTATGTTGTTCTGTTGTACTGTTAAAACCTATCTAGGCCTTTGGGATGTTGTGATTCACTGCCCTCCATGCATTGATGGTTTTGGCACTTTGTGCTGTTTGTGCTGTTTGTAATTCAACATACTCCACACCTGGGTGGTTTAGACTCATTTTATGTTGTTTGCAATTTGCTATTCTCCATGCCTTGGTGGTTTAGACACCTTTATGCTGTTTGTGATGAAGCACAGTCCATACTTTGGGAGATTATTCTCATTTCTTCTATTTTTGATTCTTCACATTGTACAACTTCGGGGCTTTCAAGTCTCTGTGCTGTTTCTAATTCATCACATTGCAATTTGCTAATCTTCACACCTTGGTGGTTTAGACACCTTTATACTGTTTGCAGTGGATTGTTCTTCACACCTTGGTTTAGACATCTTTGCAATGTTTATGATTTATCACACGCCACACCTTGGTTTAGTAAACTCTCTGTTGTTTGTGATTCACTGAACTCCATGGCTTCAGCATTTAGACATATTTTTTCTGAATGTGATTCGCTGTACTCCATATCTTGGTAGATTAGACACTTTTGTGTTGTTTGTGATTCACCACACACCAAGGTGATTTAGCCCCTTTGCAATGGACTGCACTCCACATGTTGTGAATTTAGACACCTTTGTGCTATTGGAAATTTTCTGCATGGTACACCTTTAGGATTTCAACAACTTTGTGCTGTTTGTGATTCACTATACTCAATGTATTGAGGGTTTAGACATCTTTGTGCTGTTATGAATGGAATATACTTCATGCCTTGGGAGTTTAGACACCTTTCTGCTATTGGATATATAGACCACCATCCACACCTTTGTGGTTTAGACACATTTTGTGCTGTTTTCATTTTCCTACACTATTTGCCTTGGAGATTTCAGACATTTGTGCTGTTTGTAATTCACCACAATTTATGCCTTGGTGGTTTAGACACATTTTGTGCTATTTGTTTATCATCATATTCTATGCCTTGGGAGTTGAGATATTTGCAATTCATCACACTCCATCTCTTGGGGGTTTATACACTTTTGTGATTCCTTGCACTGTATGTCTTGTGGACTTTGATGCATTTGTGCTGTTTGCAATTCTTTGTACTGCAAGCCTTGGATGTTCTAATGCCATTGTGCTGTTTGTGATTCCCTAACATGTACACCTTGGGGGTTTTGACACCTTTTTGATGTCATTGACTCCTCACACTATATGCTTTGAAGATTTTGACACATTTGTGCTGTTAGAAAATCTCTGCACTGTATGTTTTGGGGGCTTTGACAGATTTAAGCTGTTAGTAATTCCCAGCATTATGTATTTCGGGTCAGCATTCCTTAGCTCTCTATCAGTCACCAAATTATACAAATAACAGATAGATCCATAACTGTTTTAATGAGCCATTTGCAGTTTCACTGTACTGGCCATGTGTACATAACAAGTGCATGGTTCAATCTTTACAGTTTGACAGAAACAGATGTTAGTATATTGCTAGGATTAACCACATTCCTCCTACTGAGGTAGACATCCCCAATCCAGCTGTCCTTGAGCTTCAGGTCAAATCCCATTCTCTTTCAGTACTTGCAGACCATCCATTACTTTGCATGCCTGAGGCACCATTTCTCAGGCTTTTCCTGCCACTCCAGGTACCACTCAGTAGTTACAGTTTAGCAGAAGCATACTGGTAGGATAAACAACATTGCTCCTACTGAAAAAAGCATTCCCCATTCTAGCTGTCTTCATGTTTCTGTCCTAATCCCCTTCCCTTACAGTTCTTGCTATTACTGACTTTTGGTCTTCCCTGGCCATTTGAAAATGTACATACCTGCTGCACCATTCATCAGGCTTTTCATACCATTCTTCCTCATCCTCAGCCTTTGAGGTATATATTGGGGGTTTTATGGCTATTCTTCAAACTGCATTGTTTGTTCCTACTGTTTCAGTTTTAAATAATAACCAACACCACTGCAATCACCGGCACTCTAAGCCAGTCCTGGTATTTAGGGTGCTTTCTATGCCGCTTTGACTGTCTACGAGCTCCATTCCAAATCCCAATTTCCTACAGTACTTTCCAACTTTTTCTCTTGCCCTGGCCATTCATTGCATTACACACCTTCCACACCACTCCTCTGCTTTTTATACCATGCTTCTTTCACTTCAGCCTTCAAGATACAGCCTGGCAGTTTTACAGCTATTCTTCTTGCTGCATTGCTCTACTCCTTCCATTTTAGTTTTAAATAATCTTGATTGCAACTTCTGCTGCTACTGATCCAAGCCAGTCTTAGTACCTTAGGGTGCTTCATCTGCTGCTCTGGCTAAGATGTTTCTTCCAAATACCTTTCCCTATGGTACTTTTGACTATTCCTCTTGACCTTGTCCTGGCCATCCATTGATTTTCATGCTTGTGGCACCATTCCTTGGCCTTTTGTTACCATTCTTCCTCTACCACAGCCTTCAAAGTACATCTTGGGGTTTTATAGTTATTCTTCTTGCTGTGCTGC
The DNA here is from genome assembly GCF_901001135.1 of Rhinatrema bivittatum. NCBI lineage: Eukaryota > Metazoa > Chordata > Amphibia > Gymnophiona > Rhinatrematidae > Rhinatrema > Rhinatrema bivittatum. The sequence continues at coordinate 523,109,477 of NC_042616.1, forward strand.
TCTGCTCTTAAGTTTCAGTTTTTAATAATCACCAGCACCACTGCTGCTGCTGTCACTCTAAGCCAATCTCGGTACCTTAGGGATTTTCCTCTCCTGCTCCAGCTAGAGGTTTTTTCCAAATCTTCTTTCCCTATGTTAGGTGATGACTCTTGCTCTTGTCCTGGCCATCTGTTGCTTTTCAAGTCTGCTGCACCACTCCTCAGATTATTTATACCATTATTCTTCTGTCCCAGTCCTTGAGGTACACCTTGGGGGTTTTACTGCTACTCTTCTTTTGTGTCACTATTCTTCTACCATTTTGGTTTAGAAAATAGTCACCATTCTTGGTACCTTAGAGTGCTTTTTCTGCTGCTCCAGCTATGAGTTTCTTTCCAAATTGTCTTTTCCTATTGTACCTGATGAATTTTACTCATACCTTGGACATCTGATGCTTTACACAGGCCTTATCTACCCAGTAATCATTAATGGATTCATGCTTTCTTGGGCAATGTCTTCAAAGTCCATTAGCATATGTTTTTACAATTATTAGTCTCATCCAGTATTTACCCCTCAATAGATTATACCAAATGAAAAATCAAGTGCTACAGAAGTGTAGCACTTGCTTTTTTATTATCCTGAATCCCAGGATATTAAACAGCTAGTGGCTAAAGCGCATTCGGTGCCTCTAGTCTGTAGCATCTTATCATCCAGTGAAGACTAGGGATGTGAATCGTATTTCTGACAATTGAAAATATTGTACGATATTTTCAAAGTCATCAGAAATCGGGGGCTCCCCGAAACCGATAGGAAAACCCCACAAAATTGTTTGTGGGGGTTCTCTTATCATTTTGGGGGAGGGCGGGAAAAACGGCACACAAAAATAATCCCTATACCCACCCTGACCCTTTAAAACATCTCCCATAGCTTCCCCCACCCTCCTGACCCCCCCCCCCCCAAACGTTTTAAATTACCTGTTGGTCCAGGGGTGGTTCCGGGAGCGATCTCCCACTCTTGGCCCGTCGGCTGCCACTAATGAAAATGGAGCCAATGGCTCTTTGCCCTTACCATGTGACAGGGTATCCATGCCATTGGCCGGCCCCTGTCACATGGTAGGAGTAATGGACAGCCGGCACCATCTTTAAAAATGGTGCGGGCCATCCAATGCTCCTACCATGTGACAGGGGCCGGTCAATGGCACAGATACCTGTTATATGGTAAGGGCAAAGGGCCTTCAGCGCCATTTTTATTAGTGGCAGCCAACGGCCCGAGAGTGGGAGATCACTCCCGGGACCACCCCTGGACCACCAGTTAATTTCAAACATTTGGGGGGGGGGGGATCGGGAGGGTGGGAGAAGCTAAGGGAGCTGTTTGAAGTGTCAGGGTGGGTTTTTTGTTTATCGGCTCGGGCGCAGCTGATAAAAAAAAAAAACTCGATCGGGCCGCACGAAAAAAAATTCACGATTCCGGTTCCGATTCACATCCCTAGTGAAGACCAGCTCCAAGCCCAATCAGTTTCTTCATAATTAACATCTGCCTTTCTCCAGGCATTTCCTCTGGATTCTCCCTGCCTAGAACCTTCTACCAATTTGGTTGGTGCCCTTTGCCCTTCCTTTGGTGCCTTGGACTGTTTTTGCCACTCTGAATGACTGATTTGTGTCTCTCATAAAGATTTGGGGTTCTCAAGCCATTTTTTCAATTGATTTCACCTTGGGTGTTTTTCCTCTTTTGGTGTATTGTTCCCCCTTCATGGTGCCTTGAACTATTTAAGACACACTTAGTGGCACTTTAATCTTCTCATACAGCCTTCTGGTATTAATGACACTATTGTTGGTGCCCTTTGACCAACCTTTGCAGTTTAGATGTGATCTGGCCAATCTTTTTGTTGTTTTGCCCCTCTGATGATGCCTTGGAGAACTCCTACTGCTGCTTTTATCAGTTTTCCCATTGTGGGACCTTGGACTCATCATGCCATTTTTGATACCATGTTGACATATTCTTGATTCATTGGCATGTATTCATCCTTCTGTTGATGTCTATCCAGAAGTTTCATTAGAAATGATTACTGATTAGAAGATCCCAATCTGGGAGCCCGAAATAGGTTGCATTGCTTCCCCCGTTGACTATAATGCTAAATGAATGAACAAATAAAAGAGCAAACTTTATTATCTGGAGAGTAACTGAATATGGACTAATACATTTTCTGGAGAAATGGCCACCGCCAAATGCAACAGGGTGGAGGTACAGAGGGTCTCATTTGGGAAATGTTTTACTTTCTTTTTAGTTTATTTTAGGTATCTGGAAATAGCATGCACTATTTCTAAATAGTGTGCACTATTTGCAAACAGTGTACAATATTTTATGAAACAAAAAAATTATAAAAATGAAAATTGTTCCAAATGAAATGAAAGAAAAACCAACACAAAAATATTTTCTCCATATCTCCTTACAGCTGATCCCTTTTCTTTGTCCTAGCCCTGCAGCTAACTCTGCATCTCCTTTCCTTGCATCCTTTCCCACTTTGGCTCTCCTACTCCTATCCCCCTCTCCCTTCTCAACACCTTCCACAAATTCTGCACTTTTGGCCCCATTGACTGTACTCCTCCACCATCCACCCATCCTGTCCCCTGTCAGGATCAGCTCTGTCTCTTCTTTCCCAGTTCCCCTGGCTAATGTTGTTCATTGCTCCCCTCTAATGATATCAACTCCATCCCCTTTCCCTCTGGGGCTAGAAATCTGCCTCTGCTTACTTGCTATGACATACCTCCCAGAACTAGTCCCTCCCAGCTCTTTCCATCTTCCAAAGTTAACCTTCTGTTACCTTATAATTGAAAACGTCCCCTCTGATACCTCTCAACCTCACAACTCCTCCTTTAAACCCCCCAATCTGCTCCCTTTCTCCCCTGGGGACACCTTCCAGTTTCATTTTTTTTCAATCCCCATTACATTTAGCATCCCCCCATAATGCCTCATATCTCCAGCCCTCTCTCTAGAGATGTGCAGACCAAAAGTTTATGTTCATAAGTCCATAAGTCGAAAGGGGGAGTCAATTTCAGTCAATATGGACATATGGAGAATTCCATAAGTTGAGTCTATGTCCATACGTGCAAATAAAAATTTAAACCCCTCACCCTCCTTAATCCCCCCCCCCCCCCCCAAGACTTACCAAAACTCCCTGGTGGTACAGCAGGGAGTCAGGATGCCATTTCTGAACTCCTTTGCGAGGAGCACGTGACGTCGGCGTCACGTCGGAGTGACGCGGCGTCACGTGATTCCCCGCGCGTTCGCTCCGGGACCCTAGTTGCACTCAAAAGGAACTTTTGGCCAGCGAGGGTCCCGGAGCGAACGCGCGGGGAATCACATGATGCCACGTCACTCCGACGTGACGCCGACGTCACGTGCTCCTCGCAAAGGAGTTCAGAAATGGCGTCCTGACTCCCTGCTGTACCACCAGGGAGTTTTGGTAAGTCTTGGGGGGGGGGGGGGATTAAGGAGGGTGAGGGGTTTAAATTTTTATTTAGGATCAACAATTGCGATTTCCAACTTATTCAACATAGCTATGTTGAATAAGTTGGAAATCCGATCGTTTTCGCCTCATCACTTTTTTAAGTTAAAAAAAAAAAAGTTGCGTTTTACATTTAAGTTCAAAACGAATGCACACCCCTACCTCTCTCCCATTCATCCATTTCCCAGTCCTTATCACTCTCTCTTGCCCTTAATACATTTACCTCCACGATTCATTCCTCTTCTTTATTATCTTCACTTCCAAATACCCTATCTCTTATGACCCCCTTCAGCTCCTCACCCTACATTTCTTTCCCCATTAACTCTTTCTTTTCATCACTTTGTCTCCAATCCTGCCCCACTCCACAAAGGAGGCTTTGACATCTTTACACTGAACTTGATTCATCAGTTAAGCCTCCACCTCTTTGCCTTACCTTCTCCCCATTGTTGAGCTTCCTCTTCTTCTCTCTCTCCTTACAAAAATTCCTCTTCCAATCTTAATGTTTCATGTCTCCTCCTCCCATTCATCCCTCCTGGTATGAAGGTTTTTCTTCTCTACCCTGCATAGCTCCATTTCCTGGTGCTGGCATTCCACCTCTCCATGGACATAGTATTTTTCAGATTTCTGAAGGTGGGGATACCTTTGACAAACTAAAATGTGCTACACCCACAGCAAGCATTTTTACTATTTGTCCTATTTTGAGCAAGAATAGATTGGACATTCCCAAGATATTCTGATTGGCATGTCCATGCATTGCATTAAAGCAAGTGTTAATAGTGTAAAGATTCACCAAAATGTTCTAAAATTGTGTCATAAATTATTCTGCTCAGAAGATATAAACGGATTAAAATAAAATCCTTTTGCTTCATTAAGAATGTAAAATGTCCATGGCTAAGGTATTGCATGGTTTGTGAACTTTTGCCTATGTTTGATTAAAGAACTAAGCTTAATTTTATGAAATACATCTCTCTTTTTTCATTGAATTGGATTGACTTATTCCTCTACTATCATGTACTCTAAATTACAGCAGAAGCACTCCTGCCATGCGAGTAATTGGGATTCAGAGAATACCAGTCATTTTCTTCCAAACTAAATCATTATAACTAATAGTTGGATAACTTTAAATATTGCATTCTGGAAACATTTGCTCCATTGTTCCTTTCAGGAACAGATTTTTAGAGTTCACAATGAGTTATGACATGAATTAAGCACAAAGCACGTCTGTGCCCACTGTCTTTCATTGAATGTTTGCTTCTTGTGATATCTGCCCCATAACTGTATAATGATGTACTATACTGAAATCTTGAATATAAAATAATTTTGATCTGCCATTATGAAATGTTTCTTCAGGCAAAATTATTATTTAAGTAGTGATGAAATAAAATGAAAAGGTAATGATCTTGAAGAGCAATTCAAGGTAAAGTAGCTAAATTCCAGGCATATATGGCATGTCAGGTCAATTTAATATTGGATGGTGTATTCATAAAGAAAATGTTATTATCTATGTGTGAAACAATTATGCAGCATTTTTATTCTGTATTTTAATATAAGGTAGCATTTATTAAATTATGAAACTAGTATATTGGCACTGTAATTTGTATCTAGCTAGATATCCGCATATTATATGATGGCAGATTAAGCTAGAAAGGCCTGTTTAATCCTTCTCGTTTCTTATTTGCTGCAATCTTGCAGACCCTGCTTGAATCTTCAGCTTTACTCTTGTTTCTCCATGACTAAGAAGAGAAAGCTTCTAAGAGTCTGGGAAGTCAGCTGAAAGGTGAATTTTAAAACCCCAACACGTGCATAAATCAGGGGTTACGTGAATAAGTCGGGCTGGCGCATGCCGAGCAGATTTTAAAAGCAGCCTAGATACACACATATCTCCTGCTGTACATACAAATGAAAAGTTTCCAAAAAAGGGGTGAGCCATGTGCATTGTCTGGGCAGGGCATGGGCAGGGAAATGGTGTTCCAAGATTTTAAACTAAGATTTGTGTATAAATACTTTTTCAATCCAGCGCATGCTGGAGTCCAGAGCTGTGTAACTTTACTTCTGCTATGGATGATGTGATAAAATGAAAGAATTTAGGAAGATCAGTGGGGTTTTAAAGGTTGGGGCTAACAGGAAGAAGGGAAGGATATTAAACTAGGGGGGTTTGGGAGACCTATTCCTGAACTCGGCGAACTAGAAACAAACTGGGAAAACTGGCAAGGGGTTGGCATGCTGCATCCCTTTTAAAATCCCCCCACTTACACAGTAGAAGAGGCTTTTGTGTGCAGATGAACGCATCCACTTAAAATTCGGCTCACTTGTGCATTCAGCCAGGCTATTCAAAAAATGCATGCATTTATGTGCATATGTTATAAACTACCTGCGTCCCTGGGCACAGGCCAATAAACACACAAACGTGCGCCCATGCACTATTTTAAAAGTTACTGACTGAATGAGTTGTTGAAAATTGAGCAATGGTGAGGAGAGGTAAAGCTCTTCCAGATTTATATTTTACTGTATTTAATCATTTGACCTGTCTATATATCAAAATGCAGTAAATATTAGGGATGTGAATCGGTCTTCGGACGATTGAAAATATTGTCGATATTTTCAAAATTGTCAGAAATCGGGGGCTCCCCCAAAACAATAGGAAAACCCCACGATATTGTTCGTGGGGGTTCTCTTAACATTTTTGGAGAGGGCGGGAAAAACGGCGCACAAAAATAACCCCTAAACCCACCTCGACCCTTTAAAACTAATCCCTTAGCTTCCCCCATCCTCCCAATGCCCCCAAAAACATTTTACAGGTACCTGATGGTCCAGTGGGGGTCCCGGGAGCGATCTCCCGCTCCCGGGCCGTCGGCTGCCACTAATCAAAATGGCGCCGATGGCCCTTTGCCCTTACCATGTGACAGGGTATCCATTTGTTGCCAGAGGATGTGGTTAGTGTAGCTGTGTTTAAAAAAGGATTGGATAAGTTCTTGGAGGAGACGTCCATTACCTGCTATTAATTAAGTTGACTTAGAAAATAGCCACTGCTATTACTAGCAACGGTAACATGGAATAGACTTAGTTTTTGGGTACTTGCCAGGTTCTTATGGCCTGGATTGGCCACTGTTGGAAAGAGGAAGCTGGGCTTGATGGACCCTTGGACTAACCCAATATGGCATGTTCTTATGTTCTTAAGTAGAGTCAATGTGTGTGTGTATGTGTGTGTGTGTGTGTGTAAAGGAGAGGGAGTGGAGCTAGTATGTATGTGTGTGTGTTGAGTAGAGAGAGTGGACACAGCATGTGTGTGTGTGTGTGTGTGTGTGTGTGTGTGTGGAGGAGAGGAAAAGGAGCTAGCATAAGTGTGTAAGAAGAGAGGGAGAGGAGCCAGTGCACATGTGTGTGTGTGTGTGTGTGTGTGTAGGATATGAAGAGGAGCCAGCATGTATATGTGTATGTGTGTGGAAGAGAGAGTGGCGCCAGCATGTATGTGCCTGAGAGAAAGTAGGCCAGTGTGTGTGTGAGTCTGACAGAGAAGGAGCCAGACAGCTTTTTTAAGTCTGTGACTGTGTGTGAGTTTTGAAAAACTGTTTGTGTGTGTCTGTGTGAGCATGAGGATGATCGTGTGTGTATAAGAGGAAGAAGACATTTTGTACACCTCCCTTCCCTTCCCACTACTACATGACAATCTCGGGTTGACTGGAAGTCAAATGTTCCCAGATATGGAGAATGAGTGATTTTTTTTATATCCATATTGATTTTAATTAGTCTGGTGTCCCTTCCCACCCCCCTTAGACTCGAATCATGTTACACAAAATTTAGAAAGAAACTAAAGACCTGGCTCTTCCGAATAGCCTACCCCGTTTAGACCTTTTCTCTCTTCAGTTCCTTCTCCCCTTGACACAAACTTGCACCCATGCCCCTAGTCCCCTTGACACACACAATTTGATCTTCGGCCCTTGTATATAGTGTATATATATTTTTACTCCATATTGTAAAAAGTTCACTACGGTTACTGTTTCTGCTTCCTCTGCTTTATCTCCGTCTGCAGCCTTATGCTTTGTCCCCTCCCCACACTCCTGTTCATTGTATTTCCTTTCCTTCCTTTTTAGTTTCAATGTAAACCGACATGATGTTTGCACACTAATGTCGGTATATAAAAGCCTTAAATAAATAAAATAAATAAATAAAATTTGATGTGTATGCTGTTTTGAAATATTGTATTGGCGTTTAGAAAATTAACAAAATATATGAGTTTTAAATTATTGGATGTTATTCTGTTCATCCACTGTTTTGAAATATTAATTATTTTATTAGTATGGTTTTACTATTATGATTGATGCTTTATTTTCTTGATTTTATTGTTTGATATTTTCTGAGGAATGATGATGCTTTTGTTTTTCCATTGGTGCACTACATATGTAGTCTGACTTTTTCTGGTTTCCAGTTCAGTTTATGACTACATTTTTCCATTTATACTTTATGACACTTTATTCTATGTTTGGTGATGGTTTGTCTGTGTTCTGCCTGTGTGATTGAGATTAAATATTCTCCTAGTTTGTTGTTTCAATGTAGGGATCTGTAGAAGTTTGGTTTGTTCTGTTTTCCTTATAGGAGGTATATTGGTGTTTTAGGGCCTGGTGTAATGTTTGCAAGGTCACCTTTTCATAGGGTTATAACTGTTTGAGTGCTGGTAGTTAGTGTTGTTTCGGAATGGGAGATTTATTATATTGTAATTGTAATTTAGTTTGCTCATAGCTTTCTAAGGACCGAGCCCACACCCAACATGCGTTACAATAGTCCTTATACCATATGTGTTCCAAATTTCTTTTTAGCTTTTATGCAGGGTTTTCTGGTTGACACCACAGCAGTGCAGGTTAACATATTACACACACTGTTGTGATATTTTTATTTCAAAAGATTGCACTTTGAGTGTCCTTTTTCATGTAAAATCTTTTATTTTAAATGCATAATTTGAAATTGTGTGTGGTGAGGGCTGTGGGGGGGGAAGGCTGGACATAAATCTAAAAGATTCAATTAGGATGCCTAATATCCTTGCACTGACCCTGAATAGTAAAAGAATACAAATAAAATGTAAAAAAAAAATCCAAAAAACAGAATGAGGAAGGGCCAGCACTATAATTATTCAGGGAAGGCTGCAAAAAAGTTAGCACCGGCCCTACCCAGTGGCACCCTGTGGTGATGTGCTGACTGGGTTCCCACCCTTCTCCAGTGAAAAGAGACCCCACAAAGTGGTGCCATGTGGTGATGCGCTGGTGAATGATGGTGGGGTAGAAAGGGGGGGAACAAGAAAAACAACACAAATGCATTAGTCCCCGGGTGCCTGCAACCCTTGCCAAGCCTCTGGCACCAGAAGTGCCAGAGGCTTGGCAAAATTGGCCTAAACCCTTCAACCATCTGGATCTTTGCATGCTAGCTAGCATGTGTGACCCAGGAATGATAGGAAGTATCATCCTCCAATCCAACACTGGAAACAGAAACTAGTGGCTAGAGTGCAGAAATGGGAGGTTGTGAGCAGCAGAGAAAAGAGTGGGCTCCCCATACAGTACTATCAGTATCAGCAGCACTTTTTCAGTTACCTGTACTCCTCCAAAGGTGTCTGCTATCTCCTCATGGCCACTGCAGAATAGATTCTCTTGACATAGGCTAAAATGTCATCAGTTGGCAGTAGATTTCAGTATCTCCCCCTCCCGCCACCCCATCAAAGAGGTTTCCTGCACAAATTTTAGTCATTTGGTACCTTGGAGACCCATTGACGCTGCAAAACTGCTGGAATACTGGACACACAAGGCTGTGATTTGATCAGACCTTACCAGGGTGGCCCAGCCTTTCATTTTCTACCTACCATCTGGTATGCTGAGTGACAGGGAATTCTCAATGGCACAGGATATTTATTGTCAGTCCACCTTATTCGCAAATGGCACCAGACTTGGTTGAAAAAGTTAGCCTTCCTTAAAATAAACCTTCCTTAAAATAACCCTGAATTTCCTTATGAGTGGCAAGAGGACTGAGTGCAAAGCAACAGTGAAGCATTGCCCATAATTTATGATGTCACAGCTGTGAAATGGGGTACAGAGATCAGAAATGTATGGCAGCTAAAGCTGCATTTCCTGATGTTTCATCATTTATCTTAGATTTAGAGTGCAGCTTTTACATGGATTTTATAAATAAAGACAAATAGTTACCGTAACTAGCAAGAGACATAAAATAATTAGCTGCATGAGTGGAAGAAAGAATTGTGAGATATTATGTAACTGCTGCTGCAAACAGGTCAGTATCCAGGTAATGATTAAATTATTAACTGACAAGACTTAAACAAAGGTTTTGCTTGGCAGACTGGCCATTATCATGACATGGAGTTGTATCCTTAATAATTAGATTTGTTAAAGAATTTCAAAACCTAAAAGAAAAACCTTTTTTCAGGAGTTGAGGGAAGTGGGTAAATTTAGACTGAAAAAAAATTGTTATGCTCTTTGCATAACAGAGAAGTCACAGAACGAAGTGCACCTCTTCATGAATGTAACCATCTAATGCATGTTCTGAAATACCAACAATATTGCCAGTCAAAACAGAATTTTCACAAAAGGCTTCATTCAATTAAATTTCCAGCATTCCACCTGAGGCTAATGATGCATCTCCTATGGAAACCTGCTCAAATTAAATTTTAGTCCTGAAGAACCTATCTCCACTAATTATGTTTCATATTATCATCCTTAAGGAATTCTAATTCCTCTGTGTTGTTAAAAGGAGAAATACATAAAGTTAGGTATAGATAACAAAAATATAATTATGGCTATGTAAATATCAAGGCTCTGGTGTAAATTGGAAGTTTTTAATGGAAATTAAAGATCCACAGCTGTGTTTAAGTTTGCTACCTTTTCATATTTTAGAATTAAATTGATCAAAGTTTTCAGCAGTGCTTTAATGAGATGTTCATCAAAGACTATAAATAAGACCAGGCAGGACAATTTAATATCTGAGCTTTTTATATGCAGAAATGTGCATAACATAGCAACTTATACAATACACTACGACTACTACTACTTATAGTAGACATATATGTACTTTAGCAACATTGTACAGAAACACAGAAGAGATACCTCTTGATCTGTGGGGCTTACACTCTAGTTGAGACACACAGAATACGAGGCTGTGTGTCTCTTTGCTCTTCTCTTGCCTTCCATTGTATATTTTCCCATTTTCTTCTTCTCTTTTCTATCCTCTCTGTTTCTCTCTCTGTCTCTGATGCTGTCCACGTGCCCATTCTGTGCTGCCTGCAGGACCAAGCAGCTTGCAGACAGCTTTTCTAGGGAAGCCTCAAGACTGATTGGTGTTCCGGTGCTGGGAATGTAGAAATCAAAGTGGAGAGGGGACTTATATTGCTAGTATCTTGTCAAATCTCCCCTTTGGTTCTCCTTCTGGCCAGCTCCTCAGTTCTGCACAAACAAGCTCTTAATGCTGCTTCTTCTATAGGTCAAAAATATTGGTGGCGCTCAGCCAGTGAAGGTACCAACACTGCAGGAGATCTGAAAAGAGTAATTTTCATTATTGCTGGATACACATGGAGTTGGCTTGGCAATAAATAATGATTGTAGGATTCTGGATAGGGAAGAACAGCCCTAGGGAAGCATGAAGGGGTATCTGAGAGGAGACACATCTCCAGGCCTTGGTTCAACAACCATCCTTAAGAATTACTAGGGATATGAGTGAGGGGTGGGAAAGAAGGCAATAAAATAGTTTATAGAAAGTATTCCATGAAACACCATTTTGTTTAATTTTCACAAATCCACATTGAGACTGATATTCAAAGCATACCCAGATAAATAGGACTTGTCTGGCTTTGTAGAAGCTGCTGAAAATCAGGTTATGTTCAGCAGCCACTAGATAGCTGAATAAATCACTTATCTGGCTATCTGAAGAGCCGGAGAAGTTGTGGACGCGCAGTGGATGGATCAGGGTGGTGCTACATAATTATTTGGCTAAGTAGAAATTTTCAGCATTAGGCAGATAACTTATCTGCTTAATAGCAGGTCTAAACTTAGACGAATAAGACATATTCACCTACGTAGCAATTTATCTGGGGATATTCAGCAGCATAGCCGTGCTGCTGAATACCCCTTCTGAGCTAGCCAGATATGTCTACCTGGTTAACGTTTGAATATCTACCCCTCTGTTTATAAATAGTTAGTTAAACACATAGGGGCATATTTTCAAAGAGCTACTTGCATAAAAATTGGCATATATGTGCATAAAAAGCGAATGCTTGCATAATTAATATTTGATAAAAGTCATAAGTACTTTGGGCCCAATATTTAAAGCGCATTTTGACCTGGATAGCCAGATAAGTAGGACTTTATAGAGGAATTGCTGGTCCGCTAGCATGGCATACCCACAACTTATCTAGAGAATGTGGTCACCATTTCCACGGTCTATGGGGATCCACTCCCATACTGAATCATTGAGGTGACCTTACCACTCAAGTTTCAGATGAGTCTTCTCTCTAAGAAGACGCTCTTTCTATGTAATTCCCAGGGAGGTTAACCCTGTTATCCTGGTTCCACCTTGGTTCCAACAGCACCAACCTATCATTGATTGGAACATGCTACAGCTGGCACTCTAAGATCCTACATGTGTCCAGACAAGTCTCTCAGCAGTTCGGTCACCACTCATCTTCATTATGGCTACAACTATAGCAAGCCTACTACCCCAGTATGCTGCTTATGCAGATGTGCTCAAAACGCAGCAGGCAGAGACCTTACCCCACATAGGTCTTATGATTGTTCCATAGACCTCTTACCTGTAAAGATGTCTCAACAAGGTAGGGAATGCCCCCTGTCAGTTCCAGGGACCATGGTAATGTCACAATGCATAAAGGAGAACCTGGAAAGACCTGGAACCTGGAAGAACCTGGAAGAGTGCCTGCATCCCATGGTTTATGAACTATTATAGACAATTTGTACTTGGATATTCATCCTTCGCCGCACTTCTTACTGTCCTGACCAAGAAGCATATGGACACTCACCATCAGCTAGAAGATGCTACCTGGGCCTTTCAGTCCCTCAAGAAATCCTTCTCCCAAGAAACTTGTCTTAGACTCTTCATCGTGGAGGTAGATGCCTCTACATATGGAAGGCTCTCTGCAAATATTCAGAATCACTTTGGACTTTACATCAGCTACCCAGGACTTTCAGTCCTTCAAGAAATCCTTCTCCCAAGAAACTTGTCTTAGACATCCAGATCCTGATTGACTCTTCATCGTGGAGGTAGACGCCTCTACATATGGAGGTATCTCTGCAAATATTCAGGATCACTTTGGACTTCACATCAGCTTACTACCCACAAGGAAATAGGCAAACAAAAAGAATCAAACAGATCCTCAAGTACTTTCTGAGAATGTACATCAATAAACGGCAGAATAACTGGGTTACACTTCTTCCCTGGGCAGAGGTCTGCAATAATAACCACATAGGCAGTTACACAGGCTCATCACCTTCCAAATTGTCTTCAGCAAGCACCCCCAGATGCCTCTCTCCATTTCATTCTCTGTAAATTGCCCAAAAGCTCATATCACAAGTCAGGAACACAAGACCTCTGGCAAAGAACCAATCAATTGCTCAACAAGGCAGCCAGCTAATTTAAGAAGCAGACAGATAAGAAGTGAAGATCAACCCCGCAATTTAAACGGGGGATCTAGTATTCTTAACAAAATGTAAAGCTCAAAATACTTTCCACAAGATTTGTGCCCAGATTCATCGCTCCATTCTCCATTCTACAGCATGTGGGGACTGTAATGTATCAAGTAAAGCTACCTCCCATACTAAGACACAATGTGTTCCATGTCTCATTGTTAAAACCTGTAATTCTCTCCTGGTCATCACAATAATCTTCCAAATCCACAAAAACTGTGTTCGAGATGAGACACCGAATTTGAAGTCCAAGAGATTATAGATTCCAGGAGATGGTGGAACCAAGTGGAATATTTGATATCATGGAAAATCTTTGGACCAGAAAAAATTATTGGGAGCCCACAGCTAACCTTCAGGCCCCCCAGTTGTTGAGAGACTTCCATCAGCACTTTCCCCAGAAACTGAAGCCTGGATGCCTGAGGGAGGAGGCTTAGAGGAGGGGGTACTGTTAGGTTTGCTGGGCAAGGCAGGCCAATGCAAATGGCTACACTCATCCCCAGCACTAGTGTATCTCTGCGATACCTCTGACCACCTGTCACAGCAGGAGCTCCACTAGCAGCTCTCCCTGTATTGCTCCGTACCTCTCCCTAGGAATGCATGCTTGCAAGGCTACATACCTTATAGGCCTCATGGCTCAGAAAACACTACATAGGCACCTCCTGATCATGTCACATGGATGGGTACTTAAACCCTATTGTGAGTCCAGCTACTTGCCTCAGCTACAGGACTTCTGCATCCTGTGCAGCGCGTGTTGCTTCAAAGTTCAAACTTGCCTTTCCTATTGTCAAACAGCCTCCCCTGCCTCTCCAGCCCGCCTTGCCTCATCTTGTCCAGTCTGTCTTGCCTTGTCTCATCTAGCCTGCCCTGCCTTGCCTCTCAGGCCCGCCTTACCTCATCTCGTCCAGCCTACCTGCCTTGTCAATCCTCCTTGCCTTGTTCCTGATTCTCCTTGGACTGACATTCTGGATCTGATCATTGCCTGAACCTTGACTACTCTTGCTTGCCTCATGCCACTGACCATTGCCTGGACCTCAATTACCCTTGCTTGTTGCTTGCCTCTCCCCCTTGCCTTGATTTTGACCTCAATGCTGACCTAGCCTGGCCCTGGACCCTCTGTCTTTCCTTGCCCTGTGGGACCCAAGAGCTCAAACTGCAAAGAAAGGGTCCAGTAAAGGTGAAGCTCTTGATTCAGTTCCATCCCAGGATATGCTCACCATCTGCCAGTGTGTGCCTGGGGGGGTTCGCTTTCAGGCTGTGCCAACCACACCACAGCATTAAGGGTCCATCTTGAATTCATCATGTACATATATACGTGTGTATAAAAGAGGCGGAATAGGGATGCTATGAGGCGGGGCCAATTTTAAAAGGCACTTACATGCATATATATAGCAACTTACTCGCTTAATTTTACATTGTGTATTATTGGCTGGGTGGGAGATCTGAGTAAACTGGCAGAATTCAGGAAGAAGAACCAGGAGGCTCTCAATGATCTGGAGAAAGACTGGATAAACTGTTACGTGCACATATTTTAAAATATGACGACTTACGCCCATAAATCAGGTTTTACACAAGTAAGTCCTACTTTACTTTCTCACATAAAATAGACACAAATATATTTTTTAAATATGTAGGAAAAGTACATGCATTCAGTGTATTGAAATATTTATTTTCAGTGCATTGCATGCATTTCCATGTAAAAATACATATGCACATATATTCTGGGGTAAAGATGTACGTATTTTATAATATATGCATATTTGATAAAAGAGGGTTTTAAAATCTTATTGTAGATTTACGCAAGGCCATAAACACTCCCATACACCATCATGTGTAGAGTTAGAAAGTTCCACTCATAAAGGTGGATTTTCAAAACCCAGCACACACATCAATTAGGGGATGTGTGAACAAGTCATGCTTATGTGTTCTGACCCTCTTTTAAAAATCACCCAGATACACACATAAAACCCATCGTGCGCACATCTGCAAAGTTTGCAAAAAGGAGTAGGGTGTGGGTGTGTTGTGGGCAAGGCATGGGCATTTCAGGGCCTTGTCAAAAGTTGTGCATATATACACTTACACTCCCCGGCGCGCACCAAGGTCCCCTGCCATGTAACTTTACTTTTGCTATGAAGGAGGTGTAAGTTAAAAAATAGAAAGAAAGAGACATTTCACAGGGATTTAAAGGTGTCTGGGGTAACTGGGGGGAGTGCAAACTATCAAACCGGGGGAAGGGGTGGAGGACCTATCTGTTAACTGGGTAAACTGGTGGAGGAACTGGTTAAAGTAGTAATTACGTGGCTGCACGTCTCTTTTAAAATTCTCTGACGTGCATGGTGCCCACTTAAAATTTGACGCACGTGTGAGCATGGCCAGGCTATTTTGGAACATATAAACATATATGCTGTGAAGCATAGTGGGTGTGTGAGCCTTTACTTCTGTGGCATAGTCCACGCAACCTTGAGGGGAAAACCCATGAGGCTGATGCCAGCAGCTGGCAAATGCGCCCTGTAGCAGGACAGTCTGTAGCTTCAGCTATACCAGCTGCCTCCCCCACAGATTGAGCCCTTGAATTCTGGTGGATAGCAGGACTCCGCCTAGGGAGGTAAAATGTCCGAGGCACCCCGGAATCAGGGCAGGCAGCAGGCTAATGGCGTTAGAGACAGGCCAAGGACGGAGAAGGTGGCCAGCAAGAGTGGGCAACTCCAGGTGGCAGGCAGTTGTGATCAGGCCCAAGCAAGGGATCAGGTCCGGGTGGCAGGCAATCATCGTCAGGTCCAAGAAAGAGGTCAAGATTCAGAGGGTCAGGCCAAGGACGGGCGAAAACAAACAGAACAAGGTGGGCTGGGCGAGGAAGGCTGGGCGAGGAAGGCTGAAAAAGACAAAGCTAGACGAGGTAAGGCTGAAAGGCAGGGCTGGATTCAGGAACGTAGGAACACACAAGCAACATGCACTGCGAAGGCAGGAGACCTATCGCTGAAGTACCAGTGAGTCATCTGAGGCGTCCTTATATAGCAGGGTGAAGGATAACATCATGTTAGGGCACAGTGGTGACTTTCCTGCTCAGGCCCTTTAAAAGGGAGAGTTATGTGTGTGCATATACGTTAGGAGGTTCAGAGACAAGAGCAGCAGAATGGCATGTGGGACCACTCTTGGTGGCATTAAGGAGACGGCGATATTCCAGCCACAGGACCATGTTGACAGCAGCATCAGGATGAGTACAGTGGCTCTCGAGGCCATCCCACAAGCCGGGTTCCTAATATTCAATGCAAGTTATAAAATGGCTGTGTGCCTGGGTGCACGCCAACGCACATGTGCCAATGTACATCAGCATGCTGGTTTGAAAGTTACCATCATATTATATAATAGAATATGACACATCCTGAAAAGAATGAAACCCTCGTCTCATCCTGCAGACCACATCCCCTCCAAACTACTTCTATCTATTCCAGACACAATAGCCACATCATTGACAAATATCATCAATTGCTCCCTCGCCCAAGGAACCTTCCCAGATGATCTCAAAATGGCCTCAATCTCACCGCTCCTAAAGAAACCTAACCTTGACCCGAAGGACCCCAACAACTTCCGCCCCATCGCTAACCTCCCATTCATTGCCAAGATCATGGAAAAACTAGTGAACTCTCAACTTTCAGATTTCATCGAAGACAACAATCTTCTCTTCACCCCACAACACGGCTTCTGAAAAAATCGAGGCACAGAATCCCTCCTCACCTCGTTGACAGACCTTATCTTATTGGGCCTCGACAAAGGAAACTCTTTCCTATTGATCTTATTAGACCTATCCGCAGTGTTTGACACGGTCAACCACGCCATCCTCCTAAACCAGCTGTCGTCCATAGGAATCAGTGGCACTGTCCTATCCTGGTTCAAAACCTTCCTCAACAACAGAGGCTACAAAGTTAGACTCCAAAACAAGGAATCTTCAAGATTTGACGCCTTCATAGGAGTCCCGCAAGGTTCTTCATTATCTCCGACTCTTTTCAATATTTACCTTCTTCCTCTCTGCCAACTTCTCACCGACCTCAATCTAAAGTATTTCCTATACGCAGATGATATTCAAATCATCATCCCCATCAAAGACACATACTCTAAAACTCTTGACTTCTGGGAATCATGCCACCTGAAAATCAAACAACTACTCAACAGCCTTCACCTCATCTTAAACTCCTCCAAGACAGAAATCCTACTCATCTCTCCTGAGAACAATAGCTCTAACTCTTCTCTTCCTACCAACCTACCTACCTCACAAGTTAGAGACTTAGGAGTGATAATAGACAACCGGCTAAACTTCAAAGCACATATCAACAAAACAACCAAAGACTGTTTCTATAAACTCCATGTCCTGAAAAGGATAAGACCTCTCTTCCATGCTCAAGACTTCAGAACGATCATCCAAGCAGTCATCTTCTCAAAATTAGACTATTGCAATTCCCTATTGCTAGGTCTGCCCTCATCCTATTCCAAACCATTACAGATGGTTCAAAATTCAGCAGCCTGACTACTAACAGGCGCAAAAAAGAGAGACCACATAACTCCCATCCTGAAAGAGCTACATTGGCTACCCGTATACTTCCGTATCATGTATAAAGCCATGTGTGTCATCTTCAAAACTATACATCAACGCATCTCCCTCGATCTTCAAATCCCCCTCCAAGCATACAATTCGACAAGACCTACCAGAGAAGTTTACAGAGGTGCCCACCAAGTTCCTCCCACGAAAACGACCAGACATATTACCCTCAGAGATCGGGCCACCTCCACAGCTGGCCCTTCTCTATGGAATTCCATTCCTACAGATCTCAGACTAGAACCATGCCTCCTAACTTTTAGGAAAGGACTTAAGACTTGGTTATTCAAGCAAGCTTTCCCAGACACAATCTAATGACACAATCCAAGGACTCAATCCAAGGACTCCCCAAAACATTCAACCATTAACAATACCATTTGTACATAGTATTTAATTAATTTAATTTGTATTTTGTCTAACCAGTTATTCTTTCCTATCTCTTCCTTCTTCTCCAAGTTCTGTGACCCTTGTTAATTGTAACTGTTTCCTTCGATCACCACAGTTTTAGTTTGATGTATTTAATGCACCCCGTTTCATGTAAACCAGCAAGATATGTCCTCATGATTGCCGGTATATAAAAACCTTAAATAAATAAATAAATAAATAAAAATAAATATGTTGCTAAGTGTAGGGACACCAGCTCTGTGGAAAACCTATATATTGCAGTCCAAAAGTTTTCATTTTGTTTCTTAATGCTGTTGCTTTTTGTTTTATTTTGTTTCATTTCTTTTGTTTTTCATTTTAGCACAAACCAAATGTTTTTAGCACATCTGAAAATGAAATTGAATTTAATTATTTTTTTCCTATGGCTTTATTTTGAAAATAATAAGTAGCAACAAATGGCATTGATGTTTCTCTGTTGTTTCAAAAGAAAAGCACATTCCTAATATTTTGTGCACTACTCATGAAATGTGGTAGTCCTTTATAAGCAATTAGGCCTATTTAGGTTTATCTGCTCTAAAGTTGTCCCAAGGACCTACAGAAGGATAAATATTGATAACTAACTGAAGCTAGCTTTACTTACATGGTTCCCTCTTGTAAAAGAAATTCTGCAGGCTTGGAAATGTTACAACTGCGAATCTCTGAATTAAGGGTGAAAGAATGTGTTTGCTTTGTCTGACTAAACTGAGACTATTATAAAGGTCATTAGGTTATTGTTCTTTTGTAAAGTTTTATAAGAAGATAAAAAGCATTTAAAATGGAGAAACCCTTATGGAAAATATTTGAACTGTCTTTCCATTCTCTCCTACCTGATATGAAGATATATAATTAAAAATGTAAAGATTGCTCATTTGGAGATAGACACATGGTAGAATTTCATTAATTTAATAAATGTTACAACTGATAAATATTTCTTCTTCTTTGGGGTCAGTTAAGCCCATTCTATTTGTTTAGGGGCAGAACAAGATGTGTACAGAAGTGTTATGATCGTGGACCCTTCAGCCAGCTAGAAGATTATGATAATGCGCTGAGGGGAGGCCCACAGCAGAAGAGCCGGGAGGCGGATCAGAGCCAGGAGACCAACAGGAACTTCACCACTGGAAGCCCGAGATCCCCTAGGGAGGAGCCCTTGTGGACCCGAGCCACTTGGACTTAGGTGTGGTCTCCTGGGGATGAGAGACCGAAGAGAATTCCAGAAATCGTGAGCCTGGAGGTGGGTCGGAGCCAGGAGACCAACAGGAACTTCACCACTGGAAGCCCAAAGTCCCCCCGGGAGGAGCCCTTGGGAAGACTGGCGGCTTGGACTTAGGTGGGGTTTCCTCGAGAAGAGAGTCCAAGAGATGTCAGCATGAAGGCAGGCAGCAGTGGAGCGAAACGTGGAAACAGACCAACAGTCAGGGCAGGCGGCAGGCAGCAGAAACCGGAGACAAGCCACGGATTGAGACGGGCAGCGAAGCAGGATACCAGAGGATATACCAAGTCAGGAGCCAGGAAGACGAGCCAAGGGGAAGCAGGAACAGGAGCAGGTGAAGATGGAGCTGGAAACAGGAACAGGCTGGAACAGAGCAGGAATCAGGAACAAGCTGGAGCAGGAACAGCAACTAGAAAACTCCAGGGAGCGAACCTCATTGCAAGGCAAAGCAGCAGTGAGCTGGGATTTCCTTATATAGTTCCCTGCTTTAGCAAAGAGGTGATTCTCACGAAGACGTTGTAGTACCTTACATACATCGCGCCTGTGGGAGGATAGGTCCTTGGAGTATATGAGTACATCATCCAAGTACACGATTACTGAGGATTGGAGCATGTCTCTGAGGACTTCATTCATGAGGTTTTTAAAAACCGCAGGAGCATTACATAACCCAAAGGACATTACCAGTTACTCGTAATGCCCATGCCACATGTTCAAAGCGGTTTTCCATTCATCGCCAGCCTTGTTTCGTACTAGGTTATATACTCCCCTTAAGTCCAGCTTAGTGAAGAGCTTAGCTCCCTGCAGTTGGTGTAGGAGCTCCAGGATGAGTGGTAAGGTGTACCTATCCTGGTGGGTAATGGCATTTAGACCTCGATAATTGATGCAAAGTCTGAGGGTTCCGTCTTTTTTGGTGACAAAAAAGAATCCAGCCCCAGCAGGGGATGTAGAAGGCCGGATAAATCCTTTGTCTAAGTTTTCCTTAATGTACTGCATCATGGCTTGTGTCTCAGGGAGAGATAGGGGGTACATGCGACCCCGAGGGGGTGTCATTCCCGGCAGTAGCTCTATAGCACAGTAGAAAGACTGATGCTCAGGGAGTATCTCCGCTTGTTCTTTGGAGAAGACATCAGAGAATTCCCTGTAAGGCGCGGGTAAAGACACAGACATAGTGGCTAGGGTCAAGCTGGGCTGTGGCAAAGTGGGAATACAGTTCAAGAAACAGGTAGAGCTCCAAGCTGTGATTTGAAGAGTCTCCCAGTCGATTAGTGAAGAGTGCTTCTGGAGCCAGGGCAACCCTAGCACAATGGAATGAATGGATTTTTCTAAGACCAGAAATGTGATCTCTTCCAAGTGGAGCACTCCAGTGCAAAGAGTCAAAGGTGTTGTGGTCGCAGAGATGTACCCTGGGAGAGGAGTGCCCTGTAGGGATGTGAATTGTGTTCCATATCGTCTTAACGATAGAAATCGTGTGGCAGGGCAAGAAAATCGTGTTAGGCACGATTTTTTAGTTAAAAAATCGTTAAAAAATCGTTTTTTCCGATTAGTGCGCACTAACTCGAGTTAGTGCGCACTAACTGGGAGTTAGTGCGCACTAACTGAAAATGATACAATTTGACACTTTTCAGGTCAGTTAAGGTCAGTTTAGGAATGAATATGTATTCCTATTGGCTGCCCTCTTATTTATTCATGTTACCAAGGTTCCCACTGACAGTATATGGGGGATGGGAAATGGAAACAGTTGGTAGCTTGACAAAACAAGTAATGTGATCAGTCAATGTGACTAGAACTTGTGCCCTAACCCTGATACCAGGGGTATTGTGATCTTCCTGCACACAGTGCCCTATCCCTATTAATACCAGGAGTGTTGTGATCTTCCTGCACACAGTGCCCTAACCCTGGCACCAGGGGTGTTGTGATCTTCCTGCACACAGTGCCCTATCCCTATTAATACCAGGAGTGTTGTGATCTTCCTGCACATAGTGCCCTAACACTGGCACCAGGGGTGTTGTGATCTTCCTGCACACAGTGCCCTATCCCTATTAATACCAGGAGTGTTGTGATCTTCCTGCACACAGTGCCCTAACCCTGGCACCAGGGGTGTTGTGATCTTCCTGCACACAGTGCCCTATCCCTATTAATACCAGGAGTGTTGTGATCTTCCTGCACACAGTGCCCTAACCCTGACACCAGGGGTGTTGTGATCTTCCTGCACACAGTGCCCTATCCCTATTAATACCAGGAGTGTTGTGATCTTCTTGCACACAGTGCCCTAACCTTGGCACCAGGGGTGTTGTGATCTTCCTGTACACAGTGCCCTATTCCTATTAATCCCAGGGGTGTTGTGATCTTCCTGCACACAGTGCCCTATCCCTATTAATACCAGGAGTGTTGTGATCTTCTTGCACACAGTGCCCTAACCCTGGCACCAGGGGTGTTGTGGTCTTCATGTACACAGTGCCCTATCCCTATTAATACCAGGAGTTTTGTGATCTTCCTGCACACAGTGCCCTAACCCTGACACCAGGGGTGTTGTGATCTTCCTGCACACAGTGCCCTAACCCTGACACCAGGGGTGTTGTGATCTTCCTGCACACAGTGCCCTAACCCTGGCACCAGGGGTGTTGTGATCTTCATGTACACAGTGCCCTATCCCTATTAATACCAGGAGTGTTGTGATCTTCCTGCACACAGTGCCCTATTCCTGATACCGGGGGTGTTGTGATCTTCCTGCACACAGTGCCCTATTCCTGATACCGGGGGTGTTGTGATCTTCTTGCACACATCCCGGTATCAGGGATAGGGCACTGCATGCAGGAAGATCACAACACCCCTGGTATTAGGGATAGGGCACTGCGTGCAGGAAGATCACAACACTCCTGGTATTAATAGGGATAGGGCACTGCATGCAGGAAGATCACAACACCCCTGGTATCAGGGATAGGGCACTGTGTGCAGGAAGATCACAATACCCCGGAGGAGTGAGGGTCAGGCAGCTCCCCCCTGTCTGTGAAGCCAGCCTCTCACTAGTAATGCAGGGAGGGAGCTGTCTCAGACTTCACCATCCTCCCCCCCCCCCTAACCCACACACCATTCACTAGCTGGGACATGGGGGAAGTCAGGAGTGAGGGTCAGGCAGCTCCCCCCTGTCTGTGAAGCCAGCCTCTCACTAGTAATGCAGGGAGGGAGCTGTCTCAGACTTCACCATCCTCCCCCCCCCCCCCTCACCCACACACCATTCACTGGCTGGGACATGGGGGAAGTCAGGAGTGAGGGTCAGGCAGCTCCCCCCCTGTCTGTGAAGCCAGCCTCTCACTAGTAATGCAGGGAGGGAGCTGTCTCAGACTGGTATCAGGGATAGGGCACTGAGTGCAGGAAGATCACAACACCCCTGGTATCAGGAATAGGGCACAGGTTCTAGTCATAATGACTGATCACATTACTTTTTTTGTCAACTACCAACAGTTTCCATTTCCCATCCCCCCAACCATCACCTCAGTTGGAACCTTGGTAACATCAATAGATAAGAGGGCAGCCAGCCAATAGGAATACATATTCATTCCTAACTGACCTTTACTGACCTGGAAAGTGTCAATAATTTGTATCATTTTCTGTTAGTGTTCCTGAGTTTCCATTTCCATTTCCCATCCCCCCAACCATCACCTCAGTGGGAACCTGGTTAACATCAATAGATAAGAGGGCAGCCAGCCAATAGGAACACATATTCATTCCTAACTGACCTTTACTGACCTGGAAAGTGTCAATTTGTATCATTTTCAGTTAGTGCGCACTAACTCCCGTTAGTGCGCACTAACACGATTTAACGATTTTTAACGATAAATCGTTAGAATTTCTATTGTATTGTGTTCTATAACGATTTAAGACGATATTAAAATTATCGGACGATAATTTTAATCGTTAAAAAACGATTCACATCCCTAGTGCCCTGAATAGAAGCAATTTGTAACGGAGGTTTGCGTGGAAGCACAGCGAGTTGTAATTGTTGGACTAGCTCAGCCAGGATAAAGTTTCCTCCTGCTCCAGAGTCAACAAAAGCAAGAGTGGAGAAAGTTCCTCCAGGATATTCAAGAGTCACTGGTATGGTACATTGAGGAGTAGAATTGATGCAGCCTAGGGATATCTCCTCGATGACGCCTAGGCCCTGGAGTTTTCCGGACGTTCACCGCAATGAGCTAGAAAATGCCCTTTGTTTCCACAGTATAAACAAAGGCCTAGCAAGCGTCAACGTCTCCTTTCTTCCGGGGAAAGAGGACTTCATCCCAGTTGCATGGGTTCTACACCCTGATTGCCCAAAGGGGTTGAAGAAGACATAGGTCGAGAAAAGGCTGGCACCAGTGTAACCGGTCTTCGGACAGTTTTCCCCTCCTGAGCCTGTTGTTGAAGCCTACGATCGACCCTTCCTGCCAGATCAATCATGCTGTCAAGGTCTTCAGGAAGGTCCCTTACTGCTAGCTCATCTTTAATGCGAGAAGACAGTTGTTCCAAGAAGATACTGTGGAGACTGTCCTCCCTCCAGCCCATCTCGGTTGCCGTGCGGAACTCGACGGCATAGTCGGCCAGAGAATGGGAGCCCTGGCGCAGGTGCAGAAGCTCAGCAGCCACAGTAGATTTACAAGCTGGCTCATCGAACACTTGTTTAAAAGTGGTTACAAACTGTTGAAGGTTTCCCAGCATTGGCTCATTGCATACCCATAATAGAGAGGCCCAAGCCAGAGCCCTCCCATCCAGCAAAGATATGATGTAAGTGGTCTTCACCAGATCAGATGGGAACTGTGTTGGCAGGAGAGAAAATCGTATATAGCAATGATTAAGGAACCCCCCCAGCATTACTTGGCTTTGCCTGAGTACCGGGGCGGAGCTGGTAGGTGCATAGAGGCTGCCAGGCCGGGACTTGGAACCGAGACCGGAGCTGGAAGAGATACCGGGGTGGTGGGGGGGGGGGGGGGGTGGTAGAGTCCAGCTGGTTCGCTAGTCTTTCCACCATTGCTGCTAGGACAACCAAGCAGTGTTGCTGCTGCTGCAGTCGCTGGGCAATACCAGCGATGGCCTGGAGGCCTGAGAGGTCCGCCTGGTCCATGGCCTTGCAAACTGTTATGATTGTGGACCCTTAAACCGGCTAGAAGATGATGATAATGCGCTGAGGGGAGGCCCACAGCAGAAGTCGTAGCTGGGAGATGGATTGGAGCCAGGAGACCAACAGGAACTTCACCACTGGAAGCCCGAGATCCCCCCGGGAGGGGCCCTTGAGGACCTGAGCTGCTTAGACTTAAGTGCGGTCTCCCGGGGACGAGAGTCTGAAGAGAATTCCAGAGGTCTTGAGCTGGAAGGCGGGTTGGAGCCAGGAGACCAACAGGAATTACACCACTGGAAGCCTGAGGTCCCCTAGGGAGGAGCCGTTGGGGAGCCGGGCCACTTGGACTTAAGTGGGGTATCTTGGAGAAGAGAGTCCAAGAGAAGTCAGAGTCTAGGCAGGCGGCAGTGGAGCCAAACGTGGAAATGGACAACAGTCAGGGCAGGCAGCAAACAGCAGAAACCAGAGACAAGCCAGAGATCGAGACGGGCAGCGAAGCAGGATACCAGAGGACGTACCAAGTGAGGAGCCAAGAAGATGAGCCAAGGGGAAGCAGGAACAGGAACAGCTGAAGATGGAGCTGGAAACAGGAACAGGCTGGAATGGAGCAGGAGTCAGGAACAAGCTGGAGCAGGAACAAGCAGGATCAGGAATCAGGAACAAGCTGGAACAGGAACAAGCAGGATCAGGAACAGCAACTAGAAAACTCCAGGGAGCGAACCTCATTGCAAGGCAAAGCAGCAGTAAGCTGGGACTTCCTTATATAGTCCCCAGCTGATGAGCATTTAGGGGCCAGGCCAAAGTTTCCCGCCACGGCCCCTTTAAATTCTGAAGAGAGACGTGTGTGCGCATCTAAGGGGTGGAGCCAAGCAGGGAGAGCAGCCGGCATCCTCTTCATGGTGAGGATGCCGAGGGAAGGCCCCGATGCGGCTCAGCGTGGAGTGGAGCGAGCCGCCGGCAGGAGGACTCTCCGCGAGGTGAGAGGCGGGCTGCTAGTGGCTGACCGCAGCCCGGAGTTGTAACAGAAGTGACCTCCATGCCTCCAGAAGAAATACTTACTGTGAAGCAGAAATGACTCAGAACTCTTCTGTGTCTGCATGCAAGGATTATTTACTTCGGAAACTGTAATAGAAAAACAATATCAAGTGATAAAGTGCCAAACCCTTTCACATCACAAGTAAATTAATATTAGAAAAAGTGAAGAGATCAACTTTAATTTGTTATGAATAATCAATAATACTCTTACAAAATTAACAGACACTCAGCATCAAACACAAATTTCAGCTGTAATTTTCACTGAGAGATGTTCAACATATCATTTGCCTGTCCTTAAGTCAATATATACAGGCCTTCCACATCTTCTAGGTTCACCGTGATTTGGTTCAGTTGATCTGAATCATCACTCATGAAAACCTTCTCTGGACTGGGTATCTCTTCAATATCTTCTTTAGTAAACACCGAAGCAAAGAAATTGTTTAATCTTTTTGTAATGGCCTTATCTTCTCTAAGTGCCCCTTTAACTCCCTTTGAGTGGAGGAGTAGACTAGTGGGCTATGAACCAGAAGACCAGGGTTCAAGTCCTGCTGTTGCTCCTTGTGACCTTGGGCAAGTCACTTTACCCTCCACTGCCTCAGGTACAAACTTACAGGGTCATTTATCAAATTGCTGTAAGGTGTTTTTGCATGCTTTAAGCCCGTTTAACACATGTGAAAATGCCTTGAACACCTGCGAAAGCACCATAACGCATGGTGCAATGCAAATCAGAAAACAGGGATGAGTTTGGGGTCTTATTTGTGACCGAGTGGGCTGGGTTAACAATTTTGCAAAGCTGTATTGCATGGCTTTAATGTGTATTTTAACTACACCTTTTTCATTAGTGTTAAGCTGTGCGATAGGGCTGTATCACACTGAGATTTTTTTTGCAGATGCTGTTTTTAGCTCCTGGAGCCAGCTTAGCTGAAAGGGCCCTTCTACAAGGAGGGAGGGAGGGAGAGAGAGAGAGAAAGCGAGAGAGAGACTAACTAGCCATAATGCCCTCATCCTAGGTAGGTATTTATATCTCTATAGGAGGCCTACTTAGTAACGCGAGGTGGGGTTTAGGTATTAGTGTAGGGGTTAGGGGCCACTTTGACATTCAAAATGAGATGTACGAACAGAACAGTGCTCCCTTGTGAAGATTTGATGACCTTCGGAGTAAGAAAACGCACCCAAAGATGTTACCCAGGTAGAGAGTCCATCAAGCTAGGCTGAGAGAACATTGCACAAATCTCATCTTTGGGTGCGTTTCCTCACTCCGAAGGTCATCAAATCTTCACAAGGGAGTACTATTCTGTACGTATGTCACATTTTGAATGTCAACGTGGCCCCTAACCCCTACATTAATACCTAAACCTCACCTCGAGTTATTTATTTATTTTACTATTTTATTTGTTTTACTAGTTTATAATGAAACTTTGTATTTACTTTTCTTCATTTAATTTTGTAAATGCAAATAGTTTTAAATGAATATTTGTTGACTAATGTAAACCGATGTGATATGTTCTCATGAAACTTCGGTATATAAAAAGTAAATAATAATAATAATAGGTGGGCCTCCTATAGAGATATATAAATACCTATCTAGGATGAGGGCATTATGGCTAGGTGCTCTCTCTCTCTCTCTCTCTCTCTCTTTCTCTGTGGTTATAGAAGGGCCCTGCTGTCTCTCCAGGAGCTTAGACCTACTAAACATGGTCACCCCAGTGGTTGTATGTAGGAAATATAACAATTCTGGCACTTATCACATAGTGTGAAAAAGTTATTGCAATTTGCAGTAACTTTGCATAGGTATTAGTACAAATTGTGATAAACTACCTATTATCATAAAACACGCCCCTTTTCCTATTGCATGCGATATTTAGTAGAGATGAGCTTCATTTTTCTGGCTCGGGTCAGGTTTTCGTTCGGGCGCTTCATGGGAAAACTTGTTTTCCGACGGATCATTTTTTGCCAAAAATGAAACTGGAACCCAAACCCGAAACTGGAAAAATGAATAAAAAACAAACCACAAATCGGGAAAAAAAACGCGAATCGGGGAAAAAAAACGACCCCAACCCTTAAATTCTATTTTCTTACACCCCCCCCCCCCCCCACCATCCTTATTCCTCCCCAAGACTGGATGGAATAAATGACAGTGGTGGTCCAGCGGGTGGTCCAGCGGGGTCCCACGAGCGATCTCTCCCTCCATGTCGTCGGGCTGTCGGGCCTGCTATGACTCAAAATGGCGCCGATAGCCTTGCCCTTACGTTGTCACAGGGGCTACCAGTGCCATTGGTCAGCCCCTGTCACATGTGACATCGTAAGGGCAAGGCTATCGGTGCCATTTTGAGTCATAGCAGGCCCGACAGCATGGAGGGAGAGATCACTCATGGGACCCTGCTGGACCACCAGGGACTTTTAGTAAGTCTTGGGGAGGAATAAGTATGGTGGGGGGGGGGGTGTAAGAAAGTAAAATTTAAAGGTTAGGGTGGGGGTTTTTTGTTTTTTTGTTTTTTTTTAATAAATGTGCCTCTCCCCCCGCACTAACCCGGAAAACGAATTTTCCCCGAAGTTCGGGGAAAATCCTTTTTGTGGTTCAGGTTCCCCCCGAACCACAACGAATTAGGCAATTTTGTTGAAATTGCCTAATTCCTAATAAACAAATGCACATCTCTAATATTTAGTGCATTTTGATAAATCTAGGTCCTAGATTGTAAGCCCTCTGGGTATAGGGAAATAACTACAGTACCTGGATATAATCCACTTTGAAGTGCTGAAAAAAGTGCAAAAAGTGGAATATAAATCTAAAATAAATAAAATCTAAAAAATAAATGATCGTTCAACCAACTCCTTTGCAGGCTTTCTGCTTCAGATATATTTTTAAAAGTTTTTATTGTGAGTTTTCACCTCTACAGCCAAATTCTTTTCAAATTCTCTCTTAGCCTGTCTTATCAATGTCTTACATTTAACTTGCCAACGTTTATGCATTATCCTATTTTCTTCTGATGGATCCTTCTTCTAATTTTTGAATGAAGATCTTTTGGATAGAATAGCCTCTTTCACCGCACCTTTAAACCATGCTGGTAATCATTTTCCCTTCCTTCCACCTTTCTTAATGTGTGGAATACATCTGGTCCGTGTTTCTCAGATGGTATTTTTTAACAATGTCAACACATATTGCACACTTTTTACCTTTACAGCAACACCTTTCAGTTTTTTCTAACTATTTTTCTCATTTTATCAAAGTTTTCCTTTTGAAAGTTTAGCACGAGAGCCTTGGATTTGCACACTGTCCCCCTTCCTGTCATCAATTCAAATTTGATCACATTATGATCACTATTGCCAAGTGGCCCCACCACTGTTACCTCTCTCACCAAATCCTGCGCTCCACTTAGAATTAGATCTAAAATTGCTCCCTCTCTTGTTGGTTCCTGAACCAATTGCTCCATAAAACTGTCATTTATTCCATCCAGGAACTTTATCTCTCTAGCATGCCCTGATGTTTCACTTACTCAGTCAGTATTGGAGTAATTGAAGTCTCCCATTATTACTGCACTTCCAGTTTGGTTAGCTCTCTATTTTCTCTTAGTTTTTCAGTGTCCGTCTCACCATTTTGGCCAGGTGGACGATTGTATACTCCTATCACTATTCTCTTCCCCAACACACAAGGAATTTCTACCCTTAAAGATTTGATTGTACATTTAGTCTCATGCAGGATGTTTATCCTGTTAGACTCTATGCCATAAAGTGCCACACCCGCCTCCCGGGTGCTCCTCTTTGTCATTGCGATATAATTTGTACCCCGGTATAGCACTGTCTCATTGGTTATCCTCTTTCCACCATGTCTCTGAGATGCCTATTAAGTATATGTCATCATTCATTACTATACATTCTAATTCTCTCATCTTACTTCTTAGACTTCTGGCATTAGCATACAAACATTTCAAAATGTGTTTTTTTGTTTGTATTTTCATTCTGCTTTTTAATTGATAGGGATAAGTTAGAATTTTTTAGCTCAGGTGAGTTTTTAGTTACAGGCACTTGGACTACTTTTCTTATTATTGGAACCTCACTGTCGGGATGCCCTAATTCTAATGCATCATTAATATGCTTTGAAGATACCTCCCTCTAAACCATGCGCTGCTGAGTGACTGTCGGCTTTCCCCTTTGTTCTAGTTTAAAAGCTGCTCTATCTCCTTTTTAAAAGTTAGCGCCAGTAGTCTGGTTCCACCCTGGTTAAAGTGGATCACATCCCTTCAGAAAAGAATCCCCCTTCCCCGAAAGGTTCCCCAGTTCCTTACAAAACTGAATCCCTCTTCCTTTTACCATCGTCTCATCCATGCATTGAGACTCTGGAGCTCTGCCTGCCTCTGTTTGTTGCCTGACTTTCTGACTACCTATTTAAAACAAAACACACAAACACACTAAATAATATACCCCAATAGATTACTTCTCCACAGTACTTTTAAGTTTTAAACATTTCTCCAAGCAGTGTTTACTGATTCTTTCCAGCCACCAGGAAGGTGACCCTCTCCTCTCAGTGCTCCCACTTCTCCAGGAACTTATCCAAACCTTTTTAATCCCAGCTATGTTAACTGCCCTAACCACTTCCTCCAGCAACAAATTCCAGAGCTTAATTGTGTATTGAGTTAAAAATAATTTTTTCCTATTTGCTTTAAATTTGCTACATGCTTACTTCATGGAGTGCCCCCATGTCCTGTTATCTGAAAGAGTAAATAACTGATTCACATTTACCTGTTCTAGTCCTCTCATGATTTTATAAACCTCTATCTTATCCCCCCTCAGCCATCTCTTCTCCAAGCTGAATGGCTCTAACCTCTTTAGAATTCCTCATAGGGAATCTGTTCCATCCCCTTTATCATGTTGGTTACCCTTCTCTGTATCTTCTCCAGTGTAGCTATATCTTTTTTGAGATGCAGTGACCAGAACTGCACTCAATACTCAAGTACTCTCATTATGGAGCAATGCAGAAGCACTATGACATTCTCTGTTTAATTCAGCATTCCCTTCCTAAACAATTCCTAACATTCTGTTTACTTTTTTGACTGTCACAGTACACTGAGCTGATGATTTCAATGTATTATCCACTATGGTGCCTAGATCTTTTTCCTGGGTTATAACTGCTAATATGGAACCTAACATCGTGTAACTACAGCATGGGTTATTTTTCCCTATATGCATCAGCTTGCACTTGTCCACGTTAAATTTCATCTGCCATTTCAATGCCCAATCTTCCAGTCTTGCAAGGTCCTCCTGCAATTTATCACAATCTGCATGTAATTTAACTACTCTGAATAATTTTGTGTTATCTGCAAATCTGACCGACATCAGTTATGAAGACAGCATCTTTTGAAGTGTACTTTTAAATGTTAGATTGAGTTATTATTTGCTCATGGGGAATAACTGTTTTGAAATTGATTATGCATCCAAAACTTTACAGAATTTAAGGATTGGAAAACCAAGAAAAGTTTACTGTGCAGTAAGAAAAGTTTACATTTTACATATTACACTTAAGGATACATCTCACAGTAAAAATTATACTCACATTTGTGTTTGATGCTGTCTCTCCATTAATTTAGTGAATGTATTATTCAAAACAAATTAAGAACTTGATTTACCAAGGCTTTTTTCCCATTCTGTGTCTATGGAAAAATGCAAATGAGGCTCTAAAGTTGATCCCTTCACTTTTTTCGATAAAAGAAAAACAATAAACATTATATACACAGTTACATGTTTCTGATAGGTGATTGTACTGGTCTGATCAGCACAATAGACATAGAGGAAAATGGCATTTCATCTTACTTGTACAGGTTACATCCTATCTAAATAACCCTTGCATTTTCACCTTTTCCCATGTAGGATCAGTTGGCATACCTAAGGAATGTTAAGCCCTTGCTGTCAGGTCTCAAGAATGTCCTTCTGCTTTCATTCTTCCAATAACAACAGCTAAAAAGCAAAGATAGTAATACATAATGGCCCCAATTCATGAAGATACTATCAAACATTAATGTGCCACAATAAACATTAGTAAAAATATTTTTGACTGTTAATATTTGAGGTACCTTCGTTAATAGGGACCAACCTCTCTGAAATAAAAAAAAGAAGACAAATAAATACTTAGAAATATTTATAAATTAGAATGCAAACCTTACCAGGTCATTCATCAAAATGCGTTAGAGTCTTAACACGGGTGTTAGGACCCTAATACTCGCAATAAAGCCATAATGCCCATGATAAAAAATGCATTGCAAGATGTGTATGCAAATTTTTTAAAAATTTAATCAAAAGGGAGGAGCTTGTGATAATGAGGGGTGTTTAACTGCATGCAATATGCTGGAAATATCTGTAGGAGGGTGAACTAGTAACTCGAGGTGAGGTTTTGGTGGTGGTCTAGGGTTCAGGGGCAGTTTTACATGCACAATCAGAGGTATGAACAGCACAGTACTCATCAGAGAAGATTTGATGTGATTTGGAGTGAGGAAAGGTACACAAAGATGAGATTTTTTCATTGTATTCTCACCCTAGCTTGATAGTAGGTAGGTAGACAGTGCATCAAACTTGGTCCCAAACCATTTTTTCACACTGTCGGGACCAAGTCATTAGAGCAGTCTCTAACCACATTAATTGGTACATAGCATTTCCTCGGGACAGGCAGAACTTGATGGACTTGAAGAGAGGCTTTTATGCCTTTGCAAAATTTCCCAATATTCTGGGAGCTATCGACTTCACTCACGTGGCCAGGGAAGAGATGTACCACAACTGAAAGCTCTTCCACTCCATCAACATGCAAGTGGTCTGTGAAGCTCGAATGCACATCCTTGATGTGGTGGCTAGGTTCCTGGCAGCTGCACATGATTCCTTTATACTTAAGCAATCGGGCCTGTGGGAAAATTTGGAGGATGGCCTGTATGGTGATGGTTGGCTCATAGGTAAGGGAGACTCTTCTTTCTATATTCCATCTCTGGCTATGTGTTTGGGGCAAATGGCATGGATATGGGGGGGGGGGGGGTGGCTGGGGGGGGGGGAGGAAAAGCTTAGCTGCCATGACAAATGGTTTGTACAATTACATCAACAACCCATTGCCCCTGGGCCTGGCTTTTTCTCCTCATGTGCAGAGGCCTGCTAATCTGGTGATGGCAAACAATGCACAAGCCATAAAGCTTGGTGTGTGAGCAGGCACCATACACTTTCTATGTGTTAAATTTCAGAATTGTCCTGTTCTTAACATTTCATTGGGAGCTATTTAAATCTCATTGGTTAATTACAAGCTTGAAGTGTGCACACGGCTGGTACTGCATGATTATGTGTGGCCAGTTAGTGAAGCATCATTCACATTGTCAGACACAGTTTGTTTTCAGCCTCACACAGCTAAACCAGAAACACTGTCCTGTGCATGTCAGAGGTTTGGCATATTCCCTGTGTCAGGCCTCACAAATTGGTTTACATGGAGGAGCTTGCAGGGACATTTGCAATCACACCATGAGGTACCATTCTTTCAGCTATCACAGGTGTGGCAGCTCTTATGTATTGCTTCACAATTGGAAGCCTGCTATACACCAGTAGCCTTAGCTCAGTTGCGAGGGACTGGCTTGCAATTGTTGGAATTGCCAGATGCAATTTTGTAGTCCTGAAGAACAGAGCTTCTTTTGACTACTGCTATACTACACATATACTGGCCCGGAACAATGTGACATGTTCTTAGGCTATTATACTCCAACAAACTGATTAAACAGTGTATCTCATTACATGAACAACCAAAACACTGGGTAATCTTTTGGGATTGAAAATATATTATCTGCATACAACCAGACCTCATATATCACTTTTGAGAGTTTTTTATGCACTTGCTCTCACAACTGAGTGTACCACATTTTCTACTAAGTGTACCTCATTTTCTGTACACCATTGTTGTATGTGTTGTGGTCTCTTTAAATTTTCAATCATTGGTCATAGTTGCATCGCTCTTACATCGAAAACAATTTTTTTAAAGAATTTTCTTATATATTTTTTATAATGGATACCATTTATCCCTTTATACATAAAGTGAACGCCGCTGTTCAAATCACTTATCTTTTGACTTGAGTGATCGAAAATGCTGGGATAATGACTCTGTGCCCGACACAGCTCGTGTTTCTTTATCGCTTCCTCAGGGGCATTATATTTTCTTGCTCAGCATTTCTACGTTGTCACCCGACAAAAACAGCGTCTCCCAATTGTCGGGGCAGATTTCCTCAGGTTATACACGTGTTACGCGCGAAGCCTTTGAAAATCTGCCCATATGTGTACACAATTATACCTGGTATTTGGTGCATGTAATTGCACTCAGATAATTTACACACATATTTTTTAAAATCAAAACGTATGTTGTAAATCCCAACCCCATCTAGACTTCACTCCCTGGAACGCATCCCCTCTATGCACATAAAAGTATACACATACTGAGTGCATGAACTTAATTTTTATGTGTGTATTGGTTAGGGTTACACTATTTTCCAAAGGAGCATTTCAGTGGTGAAAGCACTACTCTACCTGCAGAAGTCACTTTCAGCATTACCCTCTCTATATACCATAGGTAGTAATGTATAGAAGAAGAAGCAGGCCATAATCTAACTGCAATAATAATTCATAATCCTCAAGTAAACAAGGATGTTTAATTTTAAACTTATTTCAATACTCCCCAATCCTGATTTGTGGAATCCATATAATTTAGTGTAGAGTATACTGCATTAGTATTACTTAGATTACTGACAGTTGTAGAATTTGGGAAGTGACATCTGTTGGGAAGTGACTTCTTTTGTTTTCCATAATTTCATCGTTACAGTTGTTATAAAGAAACAGTTAGCCTAAGACATTCACATTTGCATACTGCAATTGGCTGCAATGTAGAGTAGTAGCTAAAACACAGTAGTTATCAACCTAAAAGATCCTAGATTAATTCCTCGTTCCACCACTTACTTATCATACTAAATACATCATTAAATTCTCTGTGAACAACAACTTTTGGGTAGGTATAGTAAGGGCTGGAAAATGTTAAAAAGCACATCATTTTAGTAATGAAAAATGAGGAGGACACTTTTCAAGTTATTTTACTTGGATAACTAAGCTGTTCATGGGTAAAGTCAGTATGCTCCTCCTCTGAGGATTTTGGAATGGAATCATTGCACATTGCTGACTGACATCGCCTTCTGCCCCCCTCCAGCTCTGGCCTTTAGTGGCCAGAGCTGGAGGGGGGCAGAAGGCGATGTCAGTCAGCAATGTGCAATGATTCCATTCCAAAATCCTCATGATTCATGGCATCAACTTTACACCTACTCTAAAGCAGGAGCAGTGCCCACAGGTCCATGGGCACCAACCAGTCCACAAATTTCGAAACTAAACTCTGCAGGGTTTGCCCTTTCAAAATATACTCATAGGCCCACAGGTACAAAGAGTTTTGGTTGTCACCCCCATTACTTACTTTGCTCTTCCTTCCCTAGTCTTCCTGATGTCTTTCAGCTGCATTCCTGGTAGGGATGTGTATGGAAAAAAATTTGTTGCGCTTCATGACATTTTTTTTACTTTAGGTTTTTTTGTTTTTTTTTTTAATTTAGGTTTCAGTTTGTTTCATTTCATTTTGTATTCCTTTCTTTTGCTAAACTGAAATAAACACGAAGAGGTCCACCCTAAAATGGTTTGCCCAGCTAATTTTGGGACTTAGCCAGACAAAGCACAGGATTTAAATATCCCACCGTGCCAACCACCATTGACATATCTTGGTAAGTTTTAAACTGGACAAAACTTACCTGGAAAAATCAGAGGCATCCAGGGGTATTCTGAGATTGGGTTAATTTATCCAGATAACTCAGCCAGATAGTACCAATATTTAGCATCATCCAAGCAAGTGATCCGGACAAGTCTGGCATTGCCACAGACTAGTTCTAAGGTTTTTCAGATAAAGTCATCTGAATATCCAATTTTAAAAAAGAAAAGAAAAAGGAACAAAATAAATGGTCTCTCCCACCCAAGGCCATGCTTTCCCCTTTCCATTGGGGTCCCCCACATATAAAAAGGCAGAAAGAAGCCCCAGTTGCTCCTGCCCTATTGTCTCAAAGTTTGAAGCTGGCACCATTTTATTTTACAGCAGTATGCTCTATGCTGCATGATCATAAAACAAAATGGAGCTGTTTTTGAACTGGGGATCACTCTGGCTCCTTCCTATACTGGAGATTCCCAGAAAAAGGGTAGACCTGAACCAGAGGAAAGGGGTGGGGGTGGGGGGATATAGGGAAGCTTAAGGGAAGGTAGGAGGGGAATACATTTTGTTTCTCTTAGGGGGTCATTTATCAAAATGCAGTAAGGTGTTTTTGCATGCGTTAAGGGCTTATCGCATGCGAAAAGCCACGTTAACGCATGTGATAGGCTCTTAATGCATGCGTTAGCACCATATCGTATGGTGTGATGCAAATTCCAAAAATAGGAGGAGTTAGGGGTGGAGAGTGGGCTGGGTTAGCCTGTCTGTGAAGAGCTATCACACAGCCATAATGCTGATTTTAACAACACCTCTTTTGATTGTGTTAGGCTGTGTGATAGCTGTCATGACCATGCAGTAAGGTTTCCTTGCTGTTTGTGATGTCTCCTGTAAGGCCTATGTCAGGGGAATTAAAGGTCCCAGAGCGAGCACCTGACCATAATACCATGGCCCATAGGTAGGTATTTGTATCCCTATAGTAAGCCCACCTAGTAACTCGAGGTGGGGGTTTAGGTAAGAGTGTAGGGGGTTAGGGGCCACTTTGACATTCTACGTGATACCTACGAACAGAATAGTGGTCTCATGAAGATTTGATGGCCTTCGGAGTGAGGAAACTCACTCCAAGATGAGATTTGGAGAAGGTTCTCTCAACCTAGCTTGATGGACTCTCTACCTGGGTAACATCAAGCTAGGTTGAGAGAACCTTCTCCAAATCTCATCTTGGAGTGAGATTCCTCACTCAGAAGGCCATCAAATCTTCACAAGAGACCACTGTTCTATTCATAGGTGTCACGTAGAATGTCAAAGTGGCCCCTAACCCCCTACACTCTTACCTAACCCCCACCTCGAGTTACTAGGTGGTCTTACTATAGGGATACAAATACCTACCTATGGGTCATGGTATTATGGCCAGGCTCACTCTCTCACTCTCACTCTCTCTCTCTCTCTCTCACTCTCACTCTCACTCTCTCTCTCTCTCTCTCTCTCTCTGGTCCCTCAGTAGTTGAATGCAGGAAATACAACAGGTCTGGCACTTATCACAAATTTCATTTCCTTTTGAAACAAAATACAAGTTTTTTGTCACAATTTTCATTTCATTTTAAAAAGGAATGTATGCCCATAGTTCTCCTTCCTGCTTTTCTAGCCCTAGCAGGGTATATGTGATTTGGTGGAGATTGCACACTTTCCTTCCAAAGCTTGTGCCCCAGGGTCACCTCTCCTCTCTCTGCTTGTAAAATTGTATTTATACCTATTTGTTTTTCTTCCCTGGCACTATAACTTTTGTTCCTATTTCCTTTCTGTCCTGTGGGGTAGGTAGATATATTCCATCTCGACCAATCTTTGCTATGACTTCAGAATAAGATTCATTATTGCAGTCCATACATATTCACACAGTTCATTCATTTTAACAATTGGATCAATAATTGTGGTCCATTTAATGTGTAGTATTGAAGAAATTAACTCCTACACCTTTTGAGACTCTTATTCTTTGAGGTATTCATAAACATGGCATTGAAAAATATTAGGTGACAATTGTTCCTACATAGCAAGTTTGGCTATCATTTGTGGTCCTGAGTATGGAAAATTTAACAATACTTGCTCAGTTTCTGCTTCAACAATGTTTTGCATATCAATACATGCCAGACTAAGACAGACTGTTTAAATTGCATAACAAGCTCATTTTATTTTTCCTCATTCAAGTATAGATGCATATTGGATATGTTACAATGCCTATTACAGAGAAGTTCAATACTTGTTTTTCTCCTTTGAATGTCCTAAGGAATGCAAATATATTTTTTACTTAAGTCAGCTTTGATTTCTGCCTATTTTCCCTGCTGTTTATTTCATCCTAGATGTTTCTATTAGGTATAAGTCAAACACTATAAAAATAAGTATTGCATTCATGGGCTGGCTTTTATCCAGTGTACTGATTGGATACAGTGAATTGCACTATGCAAAGCTTTGCAATGCTTATAAAGGTTTGTCTTTTAATATACTCTGGAATTCTGTGGCCAGCTCTCTAATTATGCTGTGGGTGACTGCAAGAAATATGATGTGCTGCAGCTGAAAATTAACAGAATTGTAAATGGGTTTCCAGTGCTGGATAATCACATATAGGAATAATTTCCTTTTATTAAATCTGTTCAGATTTTCATTTATATACAAGTAAAAGCAGTATATAGAAATATGAAGGTTCAACAGAAAAGAAAAGAAAGAAATATGCACAAGAAGTCCTCATTTCAATCAGAAAATTATTTTAAAATTCCAATATCTAATAGCCCAAATGTCAGAGCAAGAAGCAAAAAAAAAAAAAAAGAAAAAGAAAAAATAGAAAACTTACAGGGACATTTACTAAGCCGCGATAGTATACCATGGGGGTTGGGGGGGGGGGGGGGACGACAAATATCACCGATGGGCATCCACATGATATTTGGCCTCTTCCCAACAAATTAGTGTGGCTGTACCACAGCATGATTCTTTATTGCAGAAAAATCCGCACAATGAAAAATCACAGCACATCACCTTCCCTTACCATGCTATGGTGGTCCACCTCGGCCGGGGCAGCCATCGCTTAAAGGGTCAACAACCCGAAAAAAGGATGCTTGCCCAAACATAAAAAATAAAAATCACAGGGATCAATGTCAACCTCTGCAATGCCCCCACCCTCCGCCGCCTAATGAGGCAGCACTGGGCCCTCAGGAAATAAAGAGCACCTTTTGCCACATGCATGGTGATGGCCCTTTCCCTCCTCCTCCTCCTCCTTCTTCAAAGCCAAAAGTGAACCATGAAAAAGGATAGCCCCCCACCCCCAATCCCACCCCCATCCCATCTCAACCTCCCTTCCAAATAAAAAAAAAAAACCTAGTGTCTAATCTCCCCCCAGGCCCCCACCCCAAGAACTAGAATCCTACTGGTCTAGGTGTGGGACTGGTAGTCACTACCACTCCTCCTAAACCCAGTACCTTGCAAAAGGGTCTTCAATAGATCACTGGGGAGGGGGCCGGGTAACCCCTAGCTCCAGGCCCGGTCAGCACCATAATTTAAAGTGGTGACGACCTGACCTTACCCCATCACATGATAGCGGCAAGGTCTGGGGATCAGACCTAAGCCACATCACCATGGCTGAGGAGGGAGAAGAAACAACAGAGGAGGAGGAGGAGGAGGTACCCCTTATAGACTGTATTCAGGCTAGGGCACAATTTTTGGATCTCTCAGAAGATTGTCAAATGCAGGTTCAGAATGAACAAGGAAACCATATTGTACCGATGCCACTGGTTAGAGTAGAACCTGCAACCTTCTACCTATAGAAGCCACACCCTGCCTGTATGCGTCAAGGTCACTACTGTCCTGGCATTTTTGGCCACTGACACTTTTTCAGACACCTCTGGGGTCTCAGGTGGAATAATCCAGTCTGCCATCTCCACATTTAGAGATGGTTCCTAGCTGTAGTTCTCAGGAAAACACACCAATATATATCTTTTTCTTGGAACAGATAACAATAACAACACATAATGATTGATTTCTATAATATAGCATGCTTGCCTTCTGTCTTGGGTGCTATCAATTACACTCATGTCCCTATAAGGGTACCAGGGGCAATGGGTTTACTTATTGCAACTGCAAAGGCCTCCACTTTCTCAATACGCAGGTGATCTGCGATGTCAAGGGCATCATCTTGGACATCCTGTCCAGGTTTCTGGGATCAGTCACGTTGCCTACATCCACTCACAGTCAGGAATGTATGACCACTTCAAGGAAGCATACATTCCTGGCTCTGGCTTCTAGAATCTGTGTGGGGATGCAATTACCGCTACCACCATACCGCAGCTAACATCTCCTTAAGGTTTCCCTCATATCCAGGTAAACTAAGAGCATTGACCCAGGATGACCACACCAACATCTAACTCTGTGATCTCCCTTACAACTGATGGAGGATTTCCACTAAATACCTGGCTCATGAGCCCAATAGCTCATCCACAGACTGCTGCAGAGGCTTGCTACAACAGAGCCCACCACCAGACTAGGGCAGTCATCGAGAGAACCATTAGCCTACTCAAAATGCATTTGTGATGCCTCGAGAGATCTGGGGATGCCTTCTCTACAACCCTGCTAAGACTTGTGAGAACCTTCTAGCTTGCAGTATGCTTCATAACCTGGCCAAAACCAAAACATCATCTTGAAGAAGAGGAGGAAGAGGAGGCACATGACCTAAGTCGGGAGGAATTGCAGGAGATACATCATTAGACTTAACAGCAGGCTATACATGAAAGGAGCATTCTGATTCAAATAGATTTAAGAAGATTTAGGTACATTTATTTACATGAAGTGCTCAATCTGAGCAAATACACACTGTTTCCTGGCTGGGATCCAATAAGCATACTGCAGTCTATTTTCACTGTCATCCAAACCCAGAAAAAATAAAACAACAGTGAAAGGATTCTCATCCAATCAGGACTGAGTGGAAGGCAGAGGTGAGATATTTTATTTTATTGCTATGCAGCAAACATAAAACCGCAACACGAGAACACAGGGGGGCCGATTTTAAAAGATACGTGCACAGGGTAAATTTGTGCGCCCACAAATGTACACCCAATTTTATAACATGCGCGCATGCTACTGCGCGCATGTTATAAAATCCAGGGTTGGCGCACGCAAGGGGGTGCATACTTGTGCACCTTGCGCGTGCCGAGCCCTAGGGGAAGCCCGATGGCTTTCCCCATTCCCCCCCACCTTTCCCTCCCTTCTCCTATCTAACCCATTCCCCAGACCTACCTAATTCCCCCCCACTTTATTTCGTCGAGTTACGCCTGCCTCTGGCTGCTGTGCCGGAGCACTCGGCCGCACCACCGGACCACCATCATGCCCATGGCCCTCCCCGGACCACTGCCACGCCCCCAGCCATGCCCCTGGACCTGGCCCTTTTTCGAAGCCCCGGGGTATATGCGCGTCCCGAGGCTTGCACGCACCACCGAGCCTATGCAAAATAGGCTCGGTGCGTGTAGGGGTAGGTTTTCGGGGGTTATGCGCATATCTTACACACGTAACCCTTTGAAAATCTACCCCAGAGTGAGCAGGACTTAGTCAGAGGAAGGAATGATAACTGTTCCCCAAGCATCTGGAAGTGGTGTACTAAAACCAAAGGATTATGCAAATGACTAAATGCAGAGTGAATTGCTGAAATTGTGAGCTGGGGCCCTGAAGGATGCCCCTTTCCAAACCCAGGCCTCTCTCTAATGGATATGATAAGGTTTATTATACAGCTTACTACATTTGTTGTACATCTTGTATGGTTGATCAGATAATCACGAATAGAAATAACTAACCCCCATCTAATATCTGTATCACTTTGAGTTCAGTTGTTTTAGAAATCATTATCAATTTAGTTTTTAGCAGACCATGTCTTTAGTTTTTAGCAGGACCAATTTAGTTTTTATCAGGACCCTTTCTGTGATGTTTTCTGCTCTCAGATCTTCCTGTTGCCTGTTGAGATCTTCCTGGTTTGAACTTCTTTACTCAAAGTTTTGTATGTTGTCTTCATGGATGGATCAGCTTGGGTAACTGGTAACATGATTGTGTCCAACAACCACGGTGAAGCCCTGCTATGTCAGCAGTTCATTGTCACACCTAATTTGGCTAGAGTTAATTTCAAGTCTGATTGGATGGGAAGGATGTTTTACTTATGAAGGCAGCAGAAGAGGACCAGAATTCTCATCTGTAAATGATAAATGTTTTGCAAGAACCAGCATCCAGCACTCACAGTGTTAACAAATTGGGAAAAGAGTTACACTGTTTAACCCACCCAAAGAACAGCAATACATAGCCAGCAGAGGAAGATGCCAAAAAAATGGTGGGAGAGCATTTAAGGAAGAAAAGGTTTAATTTAATTGGCTTTGTCTGTGAGTGAGGGGTGGGGATGGCCAGATTTTGGAGACAGAAGCCAAGCTATTTAAAATTTCCGTGTAAATGCCCTGTCGTGCATCAGAAGAAGAAATTCATTTTTTAAGATCTATCCCACTTAGAGTCCTTTCTAGTAGATAAGGAATCAGGTTGAGAATTTTAACGGCAAAAAATAAAAATAATCTTCTATTTTCTGTAATGTGAGATTACAGTTTTCTTATAAATATTTTCTTGTATTGAAACCTCCCATAATGTGGACTAGATATTTGTTGTTTGATTATGTGTGTTAAAGAAGCAATTGATTCTGGTAGTTATATTTATCAAACAAAATATTTTCCTGTGTTTTTTAAAATTGTTAAATTGTTGAAAAAACTTAATAAAATATTAAAAAAAAAAGAAGCCAGGAAGAGAGTAGTGCATCTGGCATCCCTGCAATCAATTCTTCTCCTGAAGAGCTAATTATCAAGAGAAAGAGACAGAAGTCTGC
This sequence comes from Rhinatrema bivittatum, assembly GCF_901001135.1. NCBI lineage: Eukaryota > Metazoa > Chordata > Amphibia > Gymnophiona > Rhinatrematidae > Rhinatrema > Rhinatrema bivittatum. The sequence continues at coordinate 523,151,605 of NC_042616.1, forward strand.
GCTCTGAGGAAATAGAGAAACAGACAGCTGTTCTTGCTTCATAGCTGAGCTACATGCAAAATCCCAACAAGGAACAGAAGAGCCAGACATTGAGAGACTGATAGACTTCCTATCCAGACTCAGGAGCACATGCCTAGATAACTGTCCTAAAAGACTGAGTTACGTAATCTAAACTTTGCATAGAAAGTATCTTAGCAGACGAGGGAGAAGGTATATTTCCTTGCATTTTGTCAAAATTCAGTATCTCATCTTAACTGCTTCAGCCTTTCAACCGACGTCAAGCATAAACCCTTGCTGGCAAGTACAGACAGATAAGATAGGGATGGAAGTGGTCTTTATATAAAAGACTGAAACCAGTCCAGCATTCTGTTTACTGCCAAGTAAACCATTTGGAAAAGCTTCCCAGAAGAGAGAGTGGAAAAAGCAAAACAGTGGAGTGCCTCAGGGATCTGAACTTGGACCGGTGCTTTTCAACATATTTATAAATGATCTGGAAAGGAATACAATGAGTGAGGTTATCAAATTTGCGGATGATGCAAAAATATTCAGAGCAGTTAAATCACAAGCAGATTGTGATACATTACAGGAGGACCTTGCAAGACTGGAAGATTGGGCATACAAATGGCAGATGAAATTTATTGTGGATAAGTGCAAGGTGTTGCATATAGGGAAAAATAACCCTTGCTATAGTTACACATTGTTAGGTTCCAGATTAGGAGCTACCACCCAGGAAAAATATCTAGGCATCATAGTGGATAATACTTTTAAATCATTGGCTCAGTGTGCTGCAGCAGTCAAAAAAGCAAACATAATGTTTGGCATTATTAGGAAGGGAATGGTTAATAAAATGGAAAATGTTATAATGCCTCTGTATTGCTCTATGTTGAGACCGCACCTTGAATACTGTGTACAATTCTAGTCACTGCATCTCAAAAAATATATAGTTGCAATGGAGAAGGTACAGAGAAGGGCAACCAAAATGATAAAGGGAATGGAACAGCTCCCCTATGAGAAAAGGCTAAAGAGGTTAGGACTGTTCAGCTTGGAGAAGAGACAGCTGAGGGGGGAATATGATAGAGGTCTAAGATCATTAGAGATCTTGAGAGTAGATGTGAATCAGTTATTTTCACTTTTGGATAATAGAAGGACCAGGGGGCATTCCATGAAGTTAGCAAGTAGCACACTTGGTTTTCAGGGGTGATGAGTCAGACGAACTGAATGAAATCACTGTGAACCTGGAAGATGTAGTAGGCCAGATTGACAAACTAAAGAGTAGCAAATCACCTGGACCAGATGGTAAGCATCCTAGGGTCCTGAAGGAACTAAAAAATGAAATTTCTGATCTATTAGATAAAATTTTTAACCTATCATTAAAATCATCCATTGTACCTGAAGACTGGAGGGTGGCCAATGTAACCCCAATATTTAAAAAGGCTCCAGGGGTGATCCAGGTAACTATAGACCAGTGAGCCTGACTTCAGTGCCGGGAAAAATAGTGGAAACTATTCTCAAGAACAAAATTTTAAAGCACATAGAAAGACATGATTTAATGGAACATAGTCAACATGGATTTACCCAAGGGAAGTCTTGCCTAACAAATCTGCTTCATTTTTTTGAAGGGGTTAATAAACATGTGGATAAAGGTGAACCGGTAGATGTAGTGTATTTGGATTTTCAGAAGGCGTTTGACAAAGTCCCTCATGAGAGGCTTCTACGAAAACTAAAAAGTCATGGGATAGGAGGTGATGTGCTTTCGTGGATTACAAGCTGGTTAAAAGACAGGAAACAGAGAGTAGGATTAAATGGTCAATTTTCTCAGTGGAAAAGGGTAAACAGTGGAGTGCCTCAGGGATCTGTACTTGGACCGGTGCTTTTCAATGTATATATATAAATGATCTGGAAAGGAATACGACGAGTGAGGTTATCAAATTTGCAGATGATACAAAATTATTCAGAGTAGTTAAATCACAAGCAGACTGTGATACATTACAGGAGGACCTTGCAAGACTTGAAGATTGGGCATCCAAATGGCAGATGAAATTTAATGTGGACAAGTGCAAGGTGTTGCATATAGGGAAAAATAACCGTTGTTGTAGTTACACGATGTTAGGTTCCATATTAGGAGCTAACACCCAGGAAAAAGATCTAGGCATCATAGTGGGTAATACTTTAAAATCGTCAGCTCAGTGTGCTGCAGCAGTCAAAAAAGCAAATAGAATGTTAAGAATTATTAGGAAGGGAATGGTTAATAGAACGGAAAATGTCATAATGCCTCTATATCGCTCCATGGTGAGACCACACTTTGAATACTGTGTACAATTCTGGTCGCCTATTATAATAGGGGCTGATGAGTAAAGTGGCCAGCGCCATCTTTAAAGATGGCGCCGGCCATCCAGTGCTCCTACCATGTGACAGGGGCCGGTCAATGGCACGGATACCCTGTCACATGGTAAGGGCAAAGGGGCATCGGTGCCATTTTTTTTTTTTTTTAGAACAGCTGATGCCGCAAAATCTCTCCCCGAGGCCCCCCCTGGATCTCTCCCCGAGGGCCCCCTGGACCACCAGGTAATCTTAAAAGGTTTTGGGGGGGGGTCGATTTAAAGGGTCGGGTGGTTTTGTTTTTTTTTTAGCGGCGCGGGCCTCCCTAGCGATGTGAATTGGAATCGGAAATGATTCCAATTCACATATCTTAACGATCAGATTCCCCCCCTCCCCCTGCCGAATCTGATCGTTAAGACGATCTGGTACACGATTCACATCTCTAGTGTGCAGTGGTTTTAAGGGAATGTCTGCAAGCAAGTGCAGAGTCAGATGAATCTTGTGAGGGCTTCTCAGACTTGGAAGGTATAGAACTTCCAGTTGCAGAAGAGAATATGGGGAGATTAGTTACTTAGTATTCTGTCCTCTAGTGAGCAGGTAGAGGCAGCAGAAAGTTATACTCCCTAGGCAAAAGCAGCTCCCCTGAAAGAGAAGATAGTGGAGGCTTTGAGAAATGTCCCTGGCCTATGTCTCTGTCTTCCCTCAACCCTATACCAGCAGTAGCACCAAGTCTTCAGAGAGAGAGAGGAAATCCCAGAAGAAATCTGAGGTATAGAGGCATGTCACACATAAGGAGGACCCATGGTTTGAAAAGTGTGCTCACTGTTGTAAGGCTATCAGTAGAAGAAAGGAACGGAGTCATGTTAAAAACAGTGACATGCTGCATTATCTATCTAAGAAAAGAACATGCATTAGCATTGACTTCAGGGGAGGGCGCCAGTTCTAGCCACTCAAAAGAGTAGAAGCAGGAAAGCCCTAGAAATGAGGAAGTCAGTCTCTCAAGTTTATTTATTTATTTGTTTATTGTTTTTTTATATACCACGGCACGTGATGCACATCACCTCGGTTTACAGCAAACAGTAATTCAGCCAAAGGCTTTACAATGAACATAAGTGGAAAAAGCAAAATGCTTATTTAACAGAACAACTAGGAGTATACATATCAAATACATATGTGTAACAATATTAACTAGAGTCTGTCTTGAAGAGAGATATTTCTAAGTAAAAAAGTGGGTAGGGAAAAAGGGGGAAATCATAGGGGGGATTGGAGTCAGACCGCCCCACAGGTCTGACTCCCCTATCCCCCCCCCCCCCATGTCAGAGAGGGAGGGGAGTCAGGGGGGGGAAGGGAATGGCAAGTAGAGTAGAGGAATCAGGAATAGGTTAAGCAGCAAAGAATGTAATTTGCATGAGTCCCATCCTTCAAAGGAAGGCTTTTCTAAACAGCCATGTTTTTAGGTCATGTTTAAATTTTCGGTGGCAGGGTTCCTGGCGCAGTTCTGCAGGCATACTGTTCCACATGTTGGTTCCTGCTATGATGAGCGAACGTTCTTTAGTGGAAGCAAGTTTAGTTAGTTTAGGAGAAGGGATCGGCAGTTTGGCCTGATGTTGGGATCTGATTGGACGGTTTGTTTTTTTGAAATACAGGTATTCAGAGAACCATTGTATGTTTTGGTTATAGATGGCCTTATGTATCAGCGTAATCGATTTGTATATGATCCTGGATGCTACGGGTAGCCAGTGAAGGGATTGAAGCACAGGAGTGATGTGATTGTGGCGGTGTGTGTTGGTGATGATGCACGCCGCTGCATTTTGAAGCATTTGTAATGGTTGCAATGTGTTTTTTGGTTGGCCTAATAGCAAAGCGTTGCAGTAGTCAAGCTTTGATAGAATTGTAGCTTGTGGTACTGTGCGGAAGTTGTGTGGGTGTAATAGAGGTCTGATACGCTTTAGAGTGTGTAGCTTAAAAAATCCATTTTTTACAGTGTCAGCGATGAATTTTTTAAATGTAAAATTGTTGTCTAATATAATGCCAAGGCTGCGGACTTGTTGTGCAGTTGGAGGGTAGCCTTGGGGTAGGACTGTTGTGTTCAGTGTGGAGTTGTTTGCAGGTGATATGAAGAGAAGTTCAGTCTTGTTGGTACTGATAGCTAGAAAGTTGTCGGCGAGAAGTTTTTTTATTTCAGTGAGGGCTGCATTCCAAGTGTTCAGGGCATTTGAGAGAGAGTTGTTTATAGGTATGAGAATCTGCACATCATCTGCGTAAATGAAGTGTTGGAAACCCAGTTTTGATAGTAGGCGGCATAGCGGTGTGAGATAAATATTAAACAGCGTTGACGAAAGTGCAGATCCTTGGGGTACTCCTTGTGTGAGGCTTCTAGGTTTAGATTCACATTGTCCACTTTTAACACTGTAAGTCCTGTTGCTCAGGTAGGATTGGAACCAGAGCAGTGCAGTGCCGGAAATACCTATTTCAGAGAGGCGTGTGATGAGTGTGTTGTGATTTACAGTGTCAAAGGGGGCAGATATATCTAGAAGGGCGAGTATGTATGCGTGGCCAGAGTCTAGAGCTCTTAGGAGTGATTCTGATAGTGATAGGAGGAGAGTTTCCGTGCTGTGGTGCTTTCTGAATCCATATTGTGATGGGAAGAGTAATTGATGTTCGTCAAGGTATTCAGAGAGTTGTTTATTGATGATTCTTTCCATAATTTAGGATAGGAAGGGGAGGTTCGAAACTGGCCGATAGTTCGCTGGGTCAGAGGTGTCTAGGTTTGATTTTTTAAGAGTCGGTTTTATGATGGCATGTTTAAGTTGAGAAGGAACTGTGCCCAGTGTGATCGATTTGTTGAGGATCTTTGCTATGGGTTTCACTATGGTGGTGCGGAAAGATAGAAGTGTTTTAGTGGGCATAGTGTCTGTGGGGTGCAGAGCTGGTTTAATTTTCTTTAGTATTGATTCTACTTCTATCTGAGATGTATTTTCAAGAATTGTAAGCCTTGCTTCAATATTTTTTCCTCTATGGGTGGTTAAGGGTCATCAAGTTGATCCCTTGGCCTCATTCCCCAGGGTAGTAAAAGGCAAGCTGCTTGCCTTTTACTACCCTGGGGAATGAGTACCCCATGGTACCCAGCCCCACATCAATGGCAAACCACCATGGAGCAGATGGGGTATTTGACCACTTCACTGTCCTAAGGTGACATGGTACATCAGGAAAATGATTGCCCTGGATGACTCGCCCTTTACAGATAGTGGAGGATGTAGGAGTTAAGCAGTTGCTGCACCTGTTAACCTACAATTACAAAGCACACAGCATGCAGGAACAGGAGCACCAAAAGAAGAGGAAAGAGTGGGCAGCCCACGGAGTACAGTCAGCCTGAATAGCACCCTGTTAGTTAATAATTCTTTCCTCACTTTTATCTGCCTCCTCACTGTGTGTTTTTTTTCTGTTTTATGTCAGAGAGTATGTATGTGTGTGTCCAAATTATTAGGTGACAGTGTATTACTTTAAGACTAAAAAACCCTACCTTGCTACCATAACCCTCACTATAAGCATTAGAGTGCTGATGCAACTGTTCTAGCTATATTGCTCTCCACCTGTGTTTTGGGGTTTTAAATGCCAGTGCTCCTGCTGATCTAAGCCTCTATTGGCTCCTTTGGATAATAGGTGTTTTGCCTTGGCTCCAGCTTCTTCAAAGCTCTTTTCGAATTCCTTTACAGAACTTAATGACTACAGGACTTGCCGTGCTAATACAATGATTTACAAACTTGCTGCATCTCTAATGGTCTCTTGGGTGTGTTTATGCCACTCTGCTCCTCTTTTGGTACATCGGGGTCTCTCTGCACTGTTGCTGGTGTCCTTTGCCCCTATTTTGGAGTTTGGGGTGCTCTTTGCACCTCTCACAGTGCCTTGAGGTGTTGATAACCCAGTTTGGTTTACTTTACCCTGTCTCAGTGCTTTGACTAATCATGTCACTCTTGGTGGCCCTTTGAAATAATCTATTTTGGTATTTTGGTATGTTCTTTCTTTAGCTGCTGCCTGCAAGTTTCACTAAACTTAAATAGAAAACTCTTAAGTTTAGGACTAAAAAAAGGATGCATTATTTCCTAGGGGTGTGAATTCGTTTACAACGTATTGGCAATCCGCAATGTATAGCCATTTTCGTTGTTTTCGTGGGGGTCACAAAACGTATGGCGAACCTCCACGAATACAACGTATCACTAACGAATAAACCCCCACCCTCCTGACCCCCCAAGACTTGCCAAAAGTCCCTGGTGGTCAAGCGGGATCCTGGAGCGATCTTCTGCACGCAGGCTGTCGGCTGCCGGTATTCAAAATGGCACCGATAGCCTTTGCCCTTACTATGTCATAGGGGCCGACCAATGGCACCGGTAGCCGCTGTGACATAGTGAGGGCAAAGGCTATCGGTGCCATTTTGAATACCGGCAGCCAGTATTCAAAATGGCGCCGATAGTCTTTGCCCTCACGGCCAGTGCCATCCATTGCTCCTACCATGTGACAGGGGCTGACCAATGGCACCATTAGCCCCTGTGACATAGTAAGGTCAAAGGCTATCGGCGCCATTTTGAATACCGGCAGCCGAGGGCGTGAGTGCAAGAGAAGGCTCCCGGACCCCCCGCTGAACCACCAGGGAGTTTTGGTAAGTCTTGGGGGGGGGGTCAGGAGGGTGGGGGGGTTGTTTAAATTTGCTCCTTTAGGCAGCCGAATAATCCGGCAAAGATTTGTTGTATTCGTGGGGAATCACGATACGTTTTGCTTCCCAACGAATACAACAAATATGGCCCTATACGTTGCAGATTTCCAATATGTAGGAAACAAATGCACACCCCTATTATACTCCACAATAAACAAATTTGATAGCAATTACACAAGGAGGCCAATATTCAAAGCGTGTTTAATGCTAGATAGCTGGATAAGTAGGATTTATCTGGCTATCTATCGACCACTGAATTCCGGCTATGTTCAGTACTCACTAGATAGCTGGATGAGTCACTAAGGGGGCATTCATCAAATCTCATTAGAGCCTTATCGCTGGTGCCCACTACAACCCAATAACGCATTGCGAGATGCATATGCAATTTTTTTTAAATTTAGTGAAATGGGAGGAATTTATGGAAAAGAGGTGTGCTTAACATTGCATGCAATAGCGTAACACATGCTATCACGGGTTTTAATGCCTGAAATAACTACACCTTTTTTCCTGTCATTATGCCCAATAATGGGATTTGCAATAAATCGCAAATCCCATTTCAGGGAGAGGGAGAGAGAGAGAGACTCTGGGGAGGCATACATATTAGGCAACTTTTTATACCACTGTAAGAGGGGCCATTCTGAATCAGGGTAAGGGTTTGGTGGTGGGGTAGGTTTTAGGGGTCAGATTTACTTGCACAGTCAGAGGTACAAAGAGCACTGTAGACATCGTGAAGATTTTATATGATTTGGAGTGATGAAAGGTATAAAAACATGAGATTTGTACAATGTACTCTTGACCTAGCTTGATGCACTCTTTACCTAGCTGCTATCAAGCTAGATCGAGAGTACGGTGTACAAATTTCATCTTTGTGCTGTTCGTACTTCGGACTATGCATGCCCCTCTTACAATGCTATAGTTTACTTATATGAGAGCCTTATAAAGAGTCTCTCTCTCTCTCTCTCTCTCTCTCTCTCTCGGTACTTCTCAGTTTGTGATGTGAAAATCTTACAGGTATGAGAAATCTAACATGCATTGCAATAAAAGAGCTATGTGGTATCTGGAGAATTACCCTAACCATGCCCCTTTTTTATTGCAGGCAAAATGATAAATCTAGGCCTTAATTGGTTATCTAAATAGCTGGATATCATGTGGGTGAGAGCATAACTTCAAACTTTTATAAAATAGTGATTATGCAAGTACAGGCTACATGCATGTGTATATGATAATTTTTACATATGTAATTCTTTGAAAATTCACCCACCCATAATATCTAGCCACACACAGCAAATAAACATTAATGCATCACAATTTAACAAACTTTAAAATATTATCAATTAAACATATTAAAACAACATTTTTATGCATGCAAATGAAAATGAATTAACAAACCAAAACAAAAACAGTTTTTCATGTATATCCCTAATAGAAAATCAAATGATTATAACACAGTGATACTGGGAACACTGAACAATTCAGAATTGTAATACTATGATTCTATGTTACAGTCTTTATTTCAACATAATTTGATTTACTTTTGCTTTGAATTGATTGCAATTATGATACTAAAACTAAGGAATTGATTTTGGTACAGCAAGAGAGACTAATATATTTAAGAACAGTTAGTGTTTTTCCTGTAAATATCATACAGATTTTACTCTTACATAATCAAAGAATCAAAGGTCAAGAGCACTGCAACAGGTATACTGTATTTTTGCAGCGTTATAAGATGACATATGTACCAACTAGTCAAGAAGTTACAGAGAAGGGTGTCAAAGGATTTAGATGAATGTCATTAATTGCAGGAAAAAGCCTCCAAAAGAAATTAATACTTATACTGTAAATCAGAAAATGATTTAAAAAACCTACACTAATGTACATGAAAAGAGGATAAGAATATATGTGTTATTTTTTAAAACAGTGTGAGACCCTTGATCATTATTGCCCTCAACTGTAGTTGAGCATATGACTACTACACATTATATTTATCATAAAGGTTTCCAAATTATTTATTAGAAATCAACACAATTAATTTAAATTTGCAACTATTAATCACTACATACATCTATTTCAAGATGGCTCAGCGATTACATTGTAGCACGCATTTACAAAACATGGGTTTGAGTCCCCAGCTTTCTTCTCATGCGTCAAAGCTGACTGCAAAAAAAGAGCAATTCTGTTATGGTTTTGGTTAGCTTTCCAGACATCTACCTCCCTCTCACAAATGAAGTATTTTCTCATGTTCTCATCTCAACCTTCTTGTCTTCAGCTTCATAGCTTGTCCCCTTGAATTTCTTTTTTCTATTGAAAATTGCATTTACACATAATTTGACAATCTGTTATTTGAATGTTTTAATCTAGCCATTCTTGAATAAAGAACATGCTGTAAAAATGATGTTTCTAAAGAGAGCAATTTTCAAAGCCATTTACATGGACAAATATCAATTTATCCAGCTAAATTGGCTTGTCTTTAAATTGTTCTTTTAGAGCCATTATACACAGTGCTCAGAATGCACATACTTTTAACATTTCTATGGCATATTTAGATTGGTGGCATTAAGCAACATAACTTCTTGGCATTTTCAAACGTACACACAACATTGATCACCTCTGCCACTTGCATAAATAGGAGGTGCACAGTGCATCAGTGCTTTTTGTTATGCCCATAGGTTCGCAGATGGCTGTGATCTCTCATGATCACCTCCTTTTTTTCCCTGACTGTCAATCCTAGGGCGAATGGCGGCCTCTGCTAACCACTGGCCAACCTCCCTGGTGTTCCTGGGACAGCGTGGTCGCTGCCGACCGCCATCTTGTTTCTGGAATCACCTAGGCACGTGCAAGCAAGGGCCTCCTTTGTACACATCATGGCAGGAACCTGTTGGAGGTTAGACTGCAGAGTTAGCAATCTGTTAGTGAGATAGACTGCTGCAGGGAGTTAGCATCTGTTATAGACTGACTGCTCGAGTAGCAATCTGTTATGGAGAAGATGCTTGATGGGAGGAGCAGTCAGATAGGAGGAGCAATCTGTAGAGAAAGCTCTGTGTAGCGGACTCCTGGAGAGGGGAAGAGCCAGCAATCTTGTAGTGTCTCAGATATCATCTTGCTAAGGAGTAGCAATCTGTAATGAATCTGATATAGTTGTGGGTGGATCCCTGGGCTGATGGCAGATGACCTCGCTCTCGAGAGGATACCCCAAAAGGGAACACTGGCTAGACTGGAGTAATGGAGACAGACACACATTAGTTTCTTTTATTAAACAGGTTATTAGAAACCACCAGAGGTGGGCAGTAGTGAGCTGATATGCCCAGCAGGGCTGTAGTCCCTCAGGTACTGGAACAACGATCTCAGAATGGCTGAGTTGTTGAGAACTGTAGAAAGTGAGTAGGCAAGTAGGCAGAGTTCATGAATAGAACAAGATGACAAAACTCACGTAAGGTCTCAAGTAGCTCAGGAGCTGGAAAGGATTAGCCCTTGAGGAGCGAGTACCTGGTTCCAGAGAAAGCTCTGAGAGAGCGATGGTAACTCACATTTGTTTGTAGCAGTGATAGCTTCCAGGCAGTAGAGAATCTTCAGAGTGTTCAGGAACATGAGCCCTCGAGGAGCGAGTACCGGTTCCTATCTGTTAATCTGAAAATAAAGAAAAGAGCGAGGCCCCCGAGTAGCGGGTACCTCTGGTAAAGTCCAAGGAGGGCAGAGAAGCTTGGATAGGGAAACCTTGCCCGTACCTTATCCCTTCCCTTGCTAACTCAGGTTTGTTGCATTTTCAAGACCTTTAAATATTGGAGCAGATGAACGTCATCTCAGGGGGGACGCCCCTGAGGTTTCGCGTCCTTGCTGGTACAAGAGTCGGGACGCGCGCATGCGCACGCCCTAGGCATCAGGATAATATGGCGAAGTTGCAAGTGTCCGAGCCGGTCCCGGGTACGCTGGAGGGAGACGGCATGGAGACGCCGTGGTAGCCAGCCATCCATCAGACCCGGAGGGAGTCGCCACAGAGGTAATGAGGGCGGAGTGAGGGTGTCGAGCAGCGACAGACACAACAGAACCTCAGAGGCATCCCCTCCCGATGATGTCAACGCACTGCTGTACTTAAGCTGACTGGCCACCTGCTACTACGAGTTAGCAAGGATTTCTCTCGTTGCTGAATCCGCTCCATTCTTGGATCTCCAGTTCCAGTGGTTCCTCTTGGTGTTTGGACGCTCTGGGTACCCACTCCTCAGGGGCCCTTCCACATTCCTGTCTATTCGCTCCTCAGAGGGCCTTCCTGCCTGGGACTTCTCCTGGAACTTCCTCTTGTGAGTACCTTCTACGATACCAGCCTTACTGAAGCTTACTATGGTGTACCCTGGGCCTCGGGCCACTACTGCTCCTCTTCAGTAATCATTACTTCCACCATATCCTGTGCTGCTAGCTATTGCCACATCTACAAGATCCACATCCGGGTTCCTACAACCTCAGACCTCATCAACACCTTCATCATCAGTACAGTCAACCTCGGCATACCCCGCGTTGTGGGCCACTACCAGATCTGCACTTCTGAGGAACCTCCACCTGTCTGTAGGAATCTCTTGGTGTACCCCGCACTGAGGGCCATTACCGGACCTTCAATCCAGCGGTATCACCCTGGGCCTAACCTATTGCTCAAGAACTGTGTTTATGTACATTCCCCAATCCGCAGGCTATGCTTTGTCTTTCCTCTCAATAACGTCTCTACTACAGCTGTGTCCTACGTCGCTGAGACCACGTCCACTGACGGTGATGCTCTTAGGGCTCCTCCCTGTGGGTGAAGACATCGCTCATCTCGGCCCAGGGTTCACATTCCTACAAAATGATAACAGATTGCTAACTCCAAGGATCCAGCTCAGGTCTCAGCCCTGCAGGCCATCCCTGGCCTGGCCCAACGTCTTGCTGAGCAACAAAGGACATTAGAGACTTTGGAGAATGCTTTCAATCATCTAAATTCTCAGCTGAATTCTCCATCGACGCCTGACAAGGCCATCCCCTCTCCTCAGGTGATACCTGTATGACTCTCCGTACCGTTGCCTACACCTACTCGATTTACAGGTGACCCCCTATTATGTAGGGGCTTTCTACATCAGTGCTGTATGCACTTTTCACTGCAACCTACTCATTTCCCAGACGTAGTGTCCAAAACTATGTCTCTTTCAGATGGAAAAGCCCTGGCCTGGGCTTCACCTCTCCAGGAGCGTAATGATACAATTCTCAAAGGTTTGACAGGCTTCCTTGCTGTCTTTCATTCTGAATTTGATGATCCTGCCCACAAGACTGTCGCTGGATCTGCACTCCTGCCCTATACGTTGCGGATTGCCAATACGTTGCAAACGAATGCACACCCCTATGAATTACTAACTACAGTGGCTATGCTAGCCCTTCCTCCTGGACATAAGCCCTTGGAGACCACTCGGTGCTAGAGAAAACTGCTTTGCCTGGGTAGCAGGTGCTAGCTGCAGGATAACTTCCTGCTATATCAAAGTGATTCTCTCCTTCCTGGTAATCTTGCTTCTCTAAGACTCACAACACTTGCTTCTCCAAGACTGGAGTCAGGATATTATTACTATGTCCATGAAGGTCTCTCCTATATACCTTTCTGTCTATCTCAGTTCCTCTAGGTCTGCAGCAGTAGCCTCCAGAGATTGGACTCATTCTCCAAGAGCTAAGGGCTCTTTGCAGTGAATTCACACATACAGCTTCTCACCATGTGACACTCAATGCAAAAGACTGGAAGACCTCCATTTCACTGCTGGATAGCTGTCTGCATCTTCATATAAAGTTGTTAGTTAATTAAGATTGTTAAAGGAGTATTGTGCTAAATCTAATGTAATGTCCTTTAAATTTATTTTGTGTATTTTATGTTGATTTTGCAATGACCTGCAAGGGGACAGCACTAATCTATTGAAAAGAGCTATATTTTTACCTTATTTTGTCTCAATCCATAATTTATTTTTATTGTGAAAAATGTCCCTTTTGTTTTTTTAATTGAAATAATATCTTATAAATCAAAAATGTGCTTAGGAGGATGGAAGGGAAAAAAGTCACTAAAAATTAACCTATCTTTCCCTTTTAAATCAACACACAGAATACCAATTTACCCCCAAATCTCTCTTATCCCCCAAGCTTTAAGTCACAAAATTTCCCAACAAAGCAATACTTACTAATCCTCATCATTCACCTGCAAAATCAACTTCTGCTCTCAGTATTCCCTCAGGATGAAGGGTAACTTAGTTCTTGTCTTGCTATATATCTGTGCTTCAAAAGTAAATTGCTTCTAACAAACCCTTTTGATAATTCACACTGTAATCAGTTTGCCCGTGTGACTCTCTCAGCTATTGTCCCTTTCTAACAATACTAGTCAGATAATTGCTACAGTTTTCTCACACCTTTTCAAAGCAAAGTATCCCTTCTTTTAAGTCAAACACACAATGAAAATTAGCCTAGCTTTTTCTTTTAAATCAAACACACGCATAGCATATTAATCTACCCCACAATCGCTCTTCTTCCCCAAGCTTTAAGTCAAGAGATTTCCCAGCAAAGCAATACTTTCATATCCTTTTCTATCACCAGCAAAATCATGTTCTGCTCTCAGTACTCTCTCTGAATATTACCTATGTGGATCAGATCAGGCCTTGGTTATTTCCAGACTGAGCAACTGCTTGATTACCATTGCAGCCTGGCTAAACCGATCTAAAATTAAAGCTAAATCTACTCAAATTGAAAGTTTTGTAGTTTAAAAACCAACCAGAGAAAGATTTACTGTCTTTCCTATTCTTTCAGATACAATATTACTTGGCATAGAAGGAGTAAAGCTAGACTTCCAGTTGACAATGCATGACTAATTTACAAACTGTAGTCCAATCTTCATTTAGATATTTGCATCATATTTGTCAACTTCAGCCATTTTTTCAATCTCGAGATCTTGCATTGGTAATTAGGGATGTGAATCGTGTCCCCTATCGTCTTAACGATTGAAATCGTATGGCAGGAGAAGAAAATCGTGTTTGGCACGATTGTTTCGTTAAAAAATCGTTAAAATTTTTTTTTTCCGATTAGTGCGCACTAAACCGGGAGTTAGTGTGCACTAACAGAAAATGATACAATTTGACACTTTTCAGGTCAGTTAAGGCAGTTTAGGAATGAATATGTATTCCTATTGGCTGCCCTCTTATTTATTCATGTTACCAAGGTTCCCACTGACAATATATTTATTTTATTTATTTATTTTTTAATTTTTATATACCAGAATTCCTGTATACAATACAAATCAATCCGGTTTACAATAAACAGTAAGTTACCCTGGTTGGAGCGGTCCGACCTGGGCTTATTACAAGGAACATTGAACAGTAATAATAAACCATTTAAACATTTTCGTATTTTGAAACAATATGTGGGTTCAACTTTTTACAAGGAACTTTGAAATAGCGACAGACCGAACCACCAAACGCCTTCTTGTTCTGAATATAGTTAGCAGATTAAACTTTGCAAATTAACAGTTGGATAAAGATGATCCAAGTTATGTGGATTGACTGGGTTAAGACCATGTGCATGATAGTTGCAGTGAGAAGGGGACAAACTAGGAACAATTTATTCTCAGGGGTACAAAGGAGTAATAATAAATAACTATACAGTTATATAGTATAAGAAATAATGATTGTTAAATAAAACTGCGCGTAAGTAAGTGTATAAATTAAGTATCTATGGTGTTAGTGACACGATACAGTGAAAGGAGCTAAAAAGAGGTCAGAGAAGGTGCCTAGTTTACATTCTGGAAGTTGGAAAGCTTGCCTGAAGAGCCAGGTTTTTAACTTTTTTTTGAATTCTGGTAGACTGGGTTCTAGGCGTAGGTCTGGGTGGGAGAGCAATTCCATTGGTGTGGTCCCGCCGTTGAGAGTGCTCTTTTTCTTAGTGTTGATTTAGCTGGAGCTGCGACTAAAGTGCCTTTGTAGGCGCTTCTGATGGGTCTGGAGGATAAGTGTGGACGAAGTTGAGTTTGTAGTGATATAGGTGCGATGTTGTGAATTGCTTTATGAATAATGGTTAAGGTTTTAAATAGGATTCTCTGTTTGATGGGTAGCCAGTGGAGGTTGCTCAAGATGGGGGTGATATGGTCTCTTTTATTAGTGTTAGTTAGGATTCTGACTGCGGCGTTTTGTACCATCTGTAGAGGCTTGATGCCGTTGGCGGGGAGGCCAAGTAGGATTGCGTTGCAGTAATCGAGTTTAGAAAAAATAATGGATTGTAGAACGAGGCGAAAGTCATTGAAGTGTAGGAGTGGTTTTAGCTTTTTTAGGACTTGTAGTTTATAGAAGCAGTCCTTGGTGGTGGTGTGTTTATAAATTTTTTAAGTTAAGTTGGTTGTCAAGCCATGCTTCTAGATCCCTGCCGTCTGAAGAGAGATCCATATGGGGGATGGGAAATGGAAACAGTTGGTAGCTTGACAAAAAAAGTAATGTGATCAGTCAATGTGACTAGAACTTGTGCCCTAACCCTGATACCAGGGGTGTTGTGATCTTCCTGCACACAGTGCCCTAACCCTGACACCAGGGGTGTTGTGATCTTCCTGTACACAGTGCCCTATCCCTATTAATACCAGGAGTATTGTGATCTTCCTGCACACAGTGCCCTAACCCTGACACCAGGGGTGTTGTGATCTTCCTGCACACAGTGCCCTATCCCTATTAATACCAGGAGTGTTGTGATCTTCCTGCACACAGTGCCCTATCCCTATTAATACCAGGAGTGTTGTGATCTTCTTGCACACAGTGCCCTATCCCTATTAGAACCAAGAGTGTTGTGATCTTCCTGCACACAGTGCCCTAACCCTGACACCAGGGGTGTTGTGATCCTCCTGCACACAGTGCCCTAACCCTGACACCAGGGGTGTTGTGATCTTCCTGCACACAGTGCCCTATCCCTATTAATACCAGGACTGTTGTGATCTTCCTGCACACAGTGCCCTATCCCTGATACAGGGGTGTTGTGATCTTCCTGCACACAGTGCCCTATCCCTAATACCAGGGGTGTTGTGATCTTCCTGCACACAGTGCCCTATCCTTGATACCAGGAGTGTTGTGATCTTCCTGCACACAGTGCCCTATTCCTGGTTACCGGGGGTGTTGTGATCTTCTTGCAGTCCATCACAGGGATGACCAGCAGAAAGAAAATACAAACAAAAAACAAACTTTGAAATGTTTGTATGCTAATGCAAAAAGTCTAAGAAGTAAGATGGGAGAATTAGAATGTATAGGAGTGAATGATGACAGACTTAATTGGCATCTCAGAGACTTGGTGGAAAGAGGATAACCAATGGGACAGTGCTATACCGGGGTACAAATTATAGCGCAATGACAGAAGGAGCACTCGGGAGGAGGTGTGGCGCTTTATGTCCGGGATGGCATAGAGTCCAACAGGATAAACATCCTGCATGAGACTAAATACAAAATTGAATCTTTATGGGTAGAAATCCCTTGTGTGTCGGGGAAGACTATAGTGATAGGGGTATACTACCGTCCACCTGGTCAAGATGGTGAGACGGACAGTGAAATGTAAGAGAAATTAAGGAAGCTAACCAAATTGGTAGTGCAATAATAATGGGAGACTTCAATTACCCCAATATTGACTGGGTAAATGTATCATCAGGTCACGCTAGAGAGATAACATTCCTGGATGGAATAAATGATAGCTTTATGGAGCAATTGGTTCAGGAACCGACGAGAGAGGGAGCAATTTTAGATCTAATTCTCAGTGGAACACAGGATTGGTGAGAGAGGTAACGGTGGTGGGGCCGCTTGGCAATAGTGATCATAATATGATCAAATTTGATTTAATGACTAGAAGAGGAACAAGTGCAAATCCAAGACTCTCGTGCTAAACTTTCAAAAAGGAAACTTTGATAAAATGAGAAAAATTGTTAGAAAAAACTGAAAGGAGCAGCTACAAAAGTAAAAAAATGTCCAAGAGGCGTGGTTATTGTTAAAAAATACCATTCTAGAAGCACAGTCCAGATGTATTCCACACAAAGAAAGGTGGAAAGAAGGCAAAACGATTACCGGCGTGGTTAAAAGGGGAGGTGAAAGAAGCTATTTTAGCCAAAAGATCTTCATTCAAAAATTGGAAGAAGGATCCAACAGAAGAAAATAGGATAAAGCATAAATGTTGGCAAGTTAAATGTAAACATTGATAAGACAGGCTAAGAGAGAATTTGAAAAGAAGTTGGCTGTAGAGGCAAAAACTCACAGTAAAACCTTTTTTAAATATATCCGAAGCAGAAAGCCTGTGAGGGACTCAATTCTTTTTACCACACAAGGTGTTGGCTTAGGAGTTTACCTAAAGCTTCCTTATTTCGTTCCAGTAACCATTCCCACACTTCTTCTGGGGAAGACGATATCTGCTATGAATTTGCATGAGATCAAGTAGCAAGCATAGAAGGAAGGGCCTGTAAATCTATCCCGCATATAGATTGGGGTATCCTGAAAACCTGACAGGTGGGGTTTCCACTGCACATATATGGAACCCATTGGTCTTCAACTTGCTTTTTCGGTTCTAAGTTATCCTTGCACTCAGACGCATGCCTGTTTCTGCAGCAAGTTAAAAATGGCTCCACTGGGGATTGAACCCAGGCCCTTCTGCCTGTAGCAAAGCAGATGTGATACCCACTACACTATGGACCAACTAACCCTTTCTTTTACCTGTGAGCAACGTTGAACCTTGATGCCAGACTAAAGGACGACTAATTGAACAAGCATCTCAGCTAGAGAAGTGCATTCATTGAAAACAAAAATAAAAATGAAATCAGTGGAGCCAACTTGATTCTTTTTTATTTATTATTTTATTTATTAAAAATTCTTGTATACCATCGTTCATAATATACATCACAACGGTTTACATGTTACAAAATCATAAAATCAAACTGAAATATCTAAAAGGTACAGTAAAATATGATAAAAAATAAAATTGTTAATCAATTATTAATAAATGAACATAAAACAAAGATAAAAATAATGTTTCTTTAAACCAATTAGTCCTTTTTTTCAAGATAGTCAATATAAGCCTGTTCGAACAGCCATGCTTTAGAGTTTTTTAAAAGCTTTAACTCTGACTCCAAACTCTTAGGGTCCAAAATGAGCTGAAGGGGACCCGTGAACTAAAGGAATCCTATTTGTTTCATTTCTGTCAAACAGAATGATTTCTATAAGCAATTATAGTCAAAAACCAAGGAAATCATAGGCATAGCAACAGTTGCAAATGTATGGAGAAAGGTTCATACACTGTGGAGCGGGCAGGCTGCAGAGAAGGGACGGATTGGCATACCGTCAAGCAATGAGAGTTATGATGTATCGCAGCGGAGCATTTTGCTAGTCTTCTTTTTTTTTTGTCAAAATACTTTTTATTAATACCGGACAGGCAGACAGCAGCGGCACCAAACAGCAGTACCAAAACAGTACAGTCCAAACAGCAAATAATATAACTCCAATAATACCATAAGAAATAATATTATACATTCAATCCAATTTTACTGTTTAAAGTCATAGGACATGAATGTTTATTGTGTATTATTTTAATGTTAGTTTTAATTTGTTTTATTTTAAAGTTTATTCATTATGTATGTTTGGTTGTAAACCGTTTTGATTAATTCTTTTGAATTGTAAAGGCGGTATATAAACATTTTTAAATAAATAAATAAATAAATAAATAATACAATAGGGAACCTCTACCGCTGCCCCCCCTACACTTTTTATAATGGTGTTATGAATATAACCCCACTTCCCCCACAAACATACCCCAGCCACACCACAGACATTCCACACTCATTACCTACCCTATACCGCCACCCCCCTAGTCGTACCAAGCCAATCAAAGGTGTAGCCATTAAGGCGTAGTCCATCCTGTACTT